>NW_013954181.1:10139-12517 GCF_001266775.1 Austrofundulus limnaeus
GTTGTAATGTGACAAAATATGGAAAAGTTCAAGGGGTATGAATACTTTTGCAAACGAATGTAGCTGTCACAGTGACTGACGGCGGTCAGTCACCTTTACTCTCTGTCTTTTCTCTCCTAGACGGGCGGAAACTGTTATTTTCTAAAAGCTTAGAGAATCTATGGTCCGCCCTCCAGAAGGTTAGATTAGAAAAGAAGTTATCAAGGAATGTGTTAGTTTCAGAACTTGCTGTGCCCTCCGGGCCACCRCACTCCAGWMACTAAAACAAAGAATATTGCTGCTGCTGTGTGGTTTAGAACAACACATTTCATGACCCATTTAAATTATCTGATGAGTACTTATTTAAAACATAAGTGAAAGAAAAATGAATTGCTTCAAGTTCAAAACATTTGCAAATATGATTCAGACAAGTAAAACATTAATACTTTCAGTTAAGAGAACACTGAATCAAATAAGAGAAGATTCTTCTGTTTTTATCTGATTTAGAAGGAAAGTGGCCTTGGGTGGCCTAAATACAGTTCTAAGTGGAACAGAGTTTTTGTCCATTCGAAGGCCCATCAGAGGACTGAGAGTCCAAGATAGTTCCTTGATAATGTGACTCGAGGTGACCCCTACATCCTTAATAAAATTACTTTATCTATGAAGAATCTAATGAAGTCATCACTACTTAAAGTTATAGGGATACATGGCTCAATAGAGATATGACTTTTCATTAGTCTAGTTACAGTACTGAACAGAAACCTAGGATTGTTTTTATTCTCTTCTATTAAAGATGAATAATATACAGTTCTAACTTTACGAAGGGCTTTCTTATATGTTAGCAGGCTGTGCCTCCAGGTTAAATAAGATTYTTCTATGTTAGTGAAGCGCCATTTTCTCTCTAGTTTTCTAGATGCCTGTTTTAAAGAACATAACTGAATTAAACCAAGGAGTCGGCTTCCTCTGATMGATRACTTTCTTTTTTAGTGGAGCAATTCCATCAAGAGAAGTTTGTATTAAAGTTGTAATATTATAAACAAGACCATCTAAGTTACTGCTCTCTGTTACATTATTCTCCTCTTCTTACCCATTTTATTTGCACTTTAGAACAACATGCATCAACAGCACATCTAGGGGTGGGGGTGTCGGGGTCTTTGTTATTTTTTCTTTTATTCTCTTGACCTACCCTGCTCTGCGATGGCCGCTTGGGGGTGGGTTACAATTAGGGGCGGACCGTCGGGTGGGGTCCTGGGCTGCGGATGGTTTCGGTGTCCTGGGGCGGTGCCGGGGTGTGGCTGGTGGTCTGTCTTTCCTGGGGTTGTTCGGGGTCTCGGATTGTGGCCCCTGGTTGCCATGGTTAGCCCGCTGGCTGGGGTGGCTGCCGGGGTCTGGCTGGTGGTCGGCTGGGGGTGTGCGCCTGGCCGTTGGCGGGGTGTAGGGTGGTTGGGGGTGTTGCTTTGCTGTGGCGGGGGGCCACCCGGCTGGCCCGGTGCAGCCCGGGCTGGGCCTTGGCTGTCTGCTCTTCCACACCCCAGAATGAATGGGCTTGCCTCCTGGGTTCGGATATCGCCTGCCCTCTGTAGGGGGTGGGTACATGTCCTGGACCTGGGGGGTATAGAGTGTATCGGGAGTGTGAGTGCGGTGTGGTGTTCTTCTTGTCTGTCTTTGAAAGAGCGGGTGTCAGAATGAGGGTGGGCCTGTGTGATTGTGCTTGTGTATGATTGAGTATTTGTCAGGCTGGGACTCGTGCTGCCCCCTTATTTGGTTCACCTGAGAGCCCTCTACTAGTGGTGGACTCTGCCCCTGGTGGCACTGCCCTCTGGTGGGGTGTGTCTCTGCCCGCCGGTGCGCTGGTGGCTCTCAATGTCTGGGGCTGGGTGCTTAGGCATGTGCCGGCTCGGCCTGGTGGCTGACTGGTGGGGCTTGGGTCCTCTGGCCCTGTTGGGCCTTGGCCTGGTGGGGGGGCTGCTCTGTGRATCCGGGTCTCTGTGTCCATGCCTGGTTCTGCTCCAGTGTGGCGGGGGCCGGCGGGGCCTGCGGTCGTAGCTATTGGCCCTGTGGGTTCTGTGTGTGTTTGCTGGTTGGGCTCTCCTGGTTCTATCCTGTGTTCCTCTCTGGGGGTGGGTGGGTGGTTCTCACTGCGCAGGTGGCCTTGGGGGCTCTGTGCTTGGGGTCTCTCTTGGGGTCTGTGGCTCTGGTCCCCCTTATGTTTGCCTTGGGTCTTGGGGGTCGGGTCTATGGTCCTCCACAGTTACTATTTAATATTCTACTAGAGAAATCTTGTATTTATATACATGTTCACAACCACACAAAAATAGATATTTGGATCCTGGGGTTTCTGACAATCACTGGATGTATGCCTGTGTATGTACATATACTGTGTATATATATATATATAT
>NW_013954181.1:13517-14999 GCF_001266775.1 Austrofundulus limnaeus
GAGCTTCAACCTTGTTTTTGGAATCTCCAAAAGCATCTGATCGGATGATCTCAGAGCCCTCGAAGGAGCGTATGGTTTCAGTAGCTCTGAGAGGTAGAGGGGTGCAAGGCTGTTTTATAGGTTAATAGCAGGAATTTAAAGTCAACTCTTAGTTTGCACGGGGAGCCAATTCCAGAACAGTTGTGTGGCCAAGATCTACTTTAAAATATTCATTAAAGACAAAAACATTCACACTGATAGTAAAATGTGGAACATCCTGTCCCAAAGTGTTTGACTAATTTTAATGTCTTCCAAGCTTCTTTTGCAATTCAAAAGTAACAGTTTTGGGCATTAAAGCACCTTGGCCACCTTTCAAACTAGAGTTTTAAGCTAGAAGTTTGGGTGGATCTTTAGAGACCTAGTATTTAAAGTTTAATTAGCTGTGTGTGCAGGGGATGTGCCTTCAGTGACTTTCAAGCCATTTGGGGACAAAGGCAATTCTCCATTGGGTTCAAATGCCATTTRTTGGTTGGGGGGGCGGGTGTTGGACCAAGGTGTGAATTGAATTTAGGTTAGATTAAGGGTGAGGTAGGTACCTGTGAGGTTAGCAGTCAGGGTTAGGCTGTAGAACTTCAATAGAAGTCAATGGAATGAGCCCAAATAGCTTTGCAAATGTGTGTGTGGGTGGGTGTGTGGGCTGAGCAGTGCCATGCAGAGAACACTACAGGGGCAGGTGCTGAAATATAAAACTCTTTTTCCTAATAAAATTGACATGAACACTGATTGTGTAATAAGTGACCAGAAAATGATTTATATTTATTTTATTAGACCAAATATAAAGCAGAGCTTTAACAGTTTGCAGCTCATAGTCCATGATCTTCACGTCCCCGCTGGGTTTAAGATATGTGCTTTCCTATTCGAAGACAATTTCCCTATGGATCCTCGTCCCATTGAACAAGTTGATGATCTTCACGTCCCCGCTGGGTTTAAGCYGTGTGCTTTCCCAGTCGATGACATTTCCCCTCTGGATCCTCTTCCCATTGAACAAGGCTTGGACCTGACCGTTGGACAGAACAAAGTCCCACATGTCCACGTCGGAGATCTCCCCAACAAAACTCTGCTTCTCATCGAAGCCACCCAGGTAAGAATCTGGATCCTGACCGAGGAGAACCGTGCCTCCTGGGCGGATGGTGTAACCTGCATGGTAGATTTTGGTCAAACTTTTCCAGCCATTCATGAAGAGGGCCGTCGCACCAGAACTGGAGTCCCAGGTGACACACAGGTGGGTCTGCAGGGCACCGAGCTCAGGGACCTGGAAGAGGACTCCAGTTCCACTTTCTCTCAGGTAGACGGACAGTCTGTAGATGCAACCAGGAAGGATTAGTTTGGGTATTTTAATGTGGCGTTTGTGTAAAAATCATCTTGATCAGTTTGGAGAAAAACAGTAAATCTGACAGCAGGGCCAGAAAGTGGCATGAGGATTTTAAATCTCTGGTACTTACC
>NW_013954181.1:17064-20001 GCF_001266775.1 Austrofundulus limnaeus
GTTTGAACATGTGAAAAGGGGGATTGAAGAAATTTATAGTTATTATAGCTTTGTTCTGATATTACAAACAACACCAGAGTATTAGGGTTTCCTTATTTTATAATACTTTTATAATGTTTGTTATATTATGTGTTAATTAAATTAGGTAGATACATGTCCGAATCAATAACAACACATAAGTGAACTGTTTTTAAACCATTAGATTAAGGTTTTTGACTGAATGCCGGTGATTCAGCCATAGGTCAGCAGGGGGCGAACTCAGGCATTGAAAATTCTGTATATATACTGGTCCATTTCCTGTTTTTCTTTCAGTGTGTGTGGTTTTGACTTGCCAGTCTTTGGCATAATAAACCCCCCACTCCGGAATTCTGGTGTTGTATGACATTATTTCTTATCACAGATCATTTTATTTAAAACTTGTGTTTTCATCTGACTTCAGCCGATATTAAAACACGTATTTTCTTACAGTTTGGTGACCCCGACGTTCGGCTGCAGGTCAGTTCACTGCTACGCTGTGTTGATGCCGCTTTTCGGCACAGGCCTGTCTTGGTATCCGATGCACGCACGGACGCAGGTGAGCAAAATAGTTTTGCTTTCCAGATTGATAATAAAACGGGACTGTGTGCCAATCGGGGTTACTCCGTTGTGGTCTGTGTGTTGGGGTGTTGAAACAGACTCGCTAATTGTTAGCTTCTGTGTTAGCATTGCTATGCTGAAGGGGGTTCCAACGTAGGCAATGGTAGCTTGTTAGCTTTGCGGTCGTAGACAAAACAAACGCTCTTAGCTAAAATGGATGGTAAAAAATGGGTTTTGAATGGTTTAACATATCGATCTGCTGTGATTTAATGTCATACAATAATATATTTGTTTAGAGTACTCGTTTGAGGCTGTTTTAAGCGCATTTCCAAAATCCTCCAGGTGGGCTTTCTGTCAAAGCCACTCTGTGGAAGGTGGGTAAACCTCCAGGTGAGCCAATCTTTAATTAGCCAYGCTGTGGTAGGTGTAGGACTAAGTAATTAGGTGGTGGGTCTGAGTGAGCAAATTATGCGTCACCATGAGGAAAAATCCAATAATTATTAGTCCATGATTACCTGGTGGGGGGCTACGCATGGTAGTAATAAAAAAAAAATAGTAGTTAAATCCTTTCCAGAGGTGGATTGTGCATGCGTTTTAGGAAAAATCCAGGAATCAAACTCTGTCTTTCCTCTTTTTTCCTGTCTGTGGGAAAATGTGTAGGATGGTTCGCCATTGAGCAGGTGTCTGTTCACACGGCTGTGTCAGGTATTGATTTTAGAGTAAAAGTACTCTTCAGTTAAGAAGTCTGACACAAAAAAGTGACCACTAGTTGAACTGTGAGACATCTGTGGTTGTGTGTACATATTTTGAGGTTGTTTGTTGTTAGTTTAGGGTAACCAGGCTAGAAATTGTTCAACAGTGGAAGTTTCGAGGTATACTGCTAATAGAGTTGTCTGTCAGGTGTGCCAACTGCTGGGCGGTGAACAAGACTTCCAGAGTGGTGGTTACGTGTATACATTAATAAAAATGTCTGATAAATTTATAGAAGAGCTGAATAACTTTCAACATGTCTCATTGGGTGTAATTTTGTACCGGACGTTTCAGATTTACCTTGAGGACATAAAGTCTAAAAATGAAAAAATAGAGAAGGATGTATTTATGCAGATGTGTAAAGTTTTGTTAGCTGATGGTGATTTGTGYCGGTTAGATTTAGCAGCACCCACCCCTGCAGCTGTGGAGAGAATTGTTTGTAAATTGGAGCGTTCATGGCAACAGGGCTTAAAATCAGACAAAACAAAGTCTGTTTTACAGACTAAACAAGCTCCAGAAAAGGAAAAGATATATAGATACTGGAGACGTATGTTTAGAATTATGAAAGATGTTCTGACCTCGAGCAAGGAGAGTGAAAACAAGACCTTGACATCTAACAAACGATACGCAGATGCTCAAACTACACAGTGTGATGCACCTGACGACAGAAGCTCTCATAAACTAGCCTGTGAGACAAAACAAAATCAAGTGACAAAGGATGTGACTGAGACTGAGCAGAAAACAGACATGGCTGACAATATAAGTCCATATAAAGACGTAGTTAAAATGTTAGCTAACGCTAAGGAGCTAATGCCTGTTTATGACTTGTGGTTTGCTCATGTCATCAACTTTAATGAGAAACAGCTGAAGGACAGAGAGGCTGAAACACAAGAGATGAGTTCCTTGGAGACACAGTTAACTACAGATAAGCTTAATTATTTAAGAGACAACGTCAACCAAGTAAAAGAAAAAAGTACAGTTCAGATGTCTCAATTAGTGGAAATTGCTCAGATAGGCCCACAAAACGAGGTGTTGGTGCAGGGAGCAGGGGGGCCAAACAATAATGACCCTCAACATTATCAGCATTGTCAATATTTGCCTGTCACAAGGTGGGGCACAGAATTGGGTTTTAGAAGTGTTGTTAACAAAAAGAGTTGCAAGGTGGATATGTGTTTTGTGTGTTGGCTGTTGAGTATTTGTACTACAATATTATCTGCCACAAACAAAACAAACAAAACATATTAGTCACTAGAAATATGGTTGAAATAAGTTCAATTTGGCTGTTGCAAATAAAGCTAAGGTAYGGGAGAAAATAAATAAAAATAAAAAGCAGTAAATAGATAAATAAGTAATTATTGAAATTGGGAGGTACTAACTTTTCCTGTGATTTCTGACATTTTTGTGTTGAGTAGGTACTTCACTGCTGAGAAGGACTGTCCGTGCGAAAAAAGCAACGATGGTCAAGCAGGAGAAAATCTGCATTATTTAAGTGTCTTACGTGGGATAAGGTAAAATAATTTTAGAAAACAAAAGGTAAAAGGAGAAGGTTCACCTGATGATCCCATTCACACAAGACAGGTAGCTGTGTACAAATTAGCATTAATGACTAGA
>NW_013954181.1:21001-25110 GCF_001266775.1 Austrofundulus limnaeus
GAATATGAAATGAAACTGGAGGATCTGTGTGTGATACATCTGCTCTCTGTTTGCAGGGGGGAACAAATGCTGCCTTGTGCTGGATGTGAGATTTATAGACGGTTTGGTAAAGGAGAAGCTGATGGGAGCTCCAGGACACCTAATGAAAGAGCTGCAATATAGAAGTAGGATATTAATAATGTTGCATGTAAATAAATGTGTATGATACTTGACTTGAGGGGATGATGATGTTCACCCTGTACAGATCAGAATGAGTAGTTTTTAGCTGAATATTACTGATGGGGTATGTCATTTTAAAAATCAGTGTTAAGTGAAAAATATACAAACTAATTAGATGTCAGGTATAATGTAAAACTGATAAAAATTGACTGACTAAAATGAAATAAGTAAATAAATAACTAAAAATAAAGAACTGACACAATGTTGTAATGGAAAACCTAAAAGTATTATGAATTGGATTTTGACTGAAWATTAGTGATGATAATATTTAGAGATATTTGAATAGATATCACATTATCAAGATAAAAACATGAAAATTTTAAATAAATAATAAAATTTTAATAAGTTTAGGAACTTAGGTTTTAAATTAGATTATCTGAGGTTAAAAGCAGGGGACTTAGATTATTTAAAGTACTGTTTGGTTTAAGATGTAAAATTCTAAGATCTTAAGAAACGCCATATATACAAATTTGTTTAATGTGTGATAATACTGATGAGTTTATTCTGTGAGGATAATAAAGACTAAGAGAAAGTCATTGAAAAATGACATAATTATTTAGGTGTATTGATTCATCCTACTTAGAAAACCATTTATAAATATACAGAGATAACAGTGTTTGAGTCAACAAGAATAAGGCGACAGGTCAAATTAAAGTAGGGGAGTAAAAGTTAAAAGCGGGACATTAATAAAATAAGGTGAAACAACTTAGACTATACAAACAGTCAAAAACATTTATAAACAAATAGATCTTAATTTTAGTTTTATATAAGGTGAGGTTAGAGGAAAATCTAAAATATGTGGTATTGTGACTACATCAGAGTCTTGGAAGTTTAATAACAGACACAATGGAAGACAGAGTTGATGATTACTGATAAACAGGTTTTGTAAGAGCAAAGGTAGAAAAATAGCAAACTGAGCATTACTGATAGGTAAGAGAGAGACCATTTGGGTTTTAACTTCATAGAGCTTTAAAAGAGGTACAGAGCTAAATTTTTTAGTTATGGTAAATTATTGTTTGTAGCATATTGAAATAATTAAAACATATTGTTTAAATAAACATATGAAGAGTTTACCAATTAGAGAGTTAATTTTTAAGACATCAACTCAGACACAAAATAAAATTAAGCCCTTAGAAGTGTTATTATGCTTGGTGGGTTTGCAGGGTGGATTGAAAATGTTTCTACAACACTGGTTGTTACTGGTATGACAAGTTTAGCAGCAGGTTCTCTTAAGGTGCCAGCATCTGAAGCAGGTTTGACCAGGTGGTGTGAGGGACTGGTCTGTTTAAAGGAATATAATTTGGTGGGGATTTAATACTTCTAAAATCATATTGAAATAGAGTCGGACTTAAACAAATAGCTGCGGTTAGATAACCAGCTGATTCTTTGACAGTTGGAACAGAAAACTATTAACTCTTGCACCAGTAATCATGTGTAGAACTATGTTAGTATTAGTGATATAATTTAAAAGGGATTAGTTAACTTTATAATGGGTTGGAGGTTAACATAAAAAGACTATTAAACTGCTAAACTTGAAAGTATCTGGAAACTATTTATTTCATATACGACTCTTTTGAGGATGAAAACAAACAAATGTATGAGCATTCTGTTATAACAACATCTCACTAATATTTCTAAAAGTAAACTTGTTTTTTTAAGGGGGCCTTGAAGTGTCAGTATAGAATCATGGGAGGTCAAAAATTTGAGGTATTAAAAACTATTTGAATTTTATAAGGTGCAGTTTGTCAAACAGCGGATCGCAAATTAGTTTCATCAATTAGTATAGAATTAAAACAAGGTAAATTATGAAAATAAATCTTACTTTCTCCATTGTGGACTTTTGCTGATCGAAGTAATCTAGGTTAAGCATGACTTTTCATGATAGTTTCTTTGAGGAAATATTTTCTAGTGGAGGTCTGAAAATGAAGTTTTGAAGAAGAACTTTAGTTGAATCKTGTGTATTTGTATGTTTATAAACATTTTGGTTTGGAGTCGTTTGGGTATTTTGTAAAGTGAAAACAGGCCCTTAACAGGATGGGGTGTAATTCATATTTGTGTGAATATGTTACCTGTATATGTGGATGTTTTCTTTATTAGTGTATGGAACCCATAATGGTTGAATGGACGAATGAACACTGATACCCAGATAATGATATTAATATTTCAAAATAAATTAGATAGCGAGTAATTGGATTTGCTGCAGCACAAATTCATAAAACCGAAACGACTGAAAAAGTTTAATAAACATTTTATCAAGGTGTACAGGGGGAATAATTGATGGGATCATTAGTTTAAATGTCGTCATAATAAAGGATAACTTTTTGTTTTACAGGAAATAAGAGTGATGTGGACCAATCAGTGAAACTCGCCTGTACAAATAAGGGGGAGGAGAATGTCTAACTGAAATGAGGGGGAAATGGTGACGTCCCCTCTCCCAGAATACATCTGGAAATTTGGTTTTTAAGATGTGTTACATGCTAAAAAGATCAATTAATATGTCATACAGCAGGTRGAGAATATCAGTTCAATCCCAGTGAAAGAGGTGGTGATTCTGTTTCATCGTTGCTCTGTGAATAGATCATTCAGAGCAAGGTTTTTACAGGTCATGACACCCTGGTTTGGTTGAAACTGATAGGACAAAGACTTTGCATGAAAGAAAAAAAAACTGCTTCCAGTGCGAAAACATTTATGATAATGTTTAACTGTATCATTTTGATTGTATCAAAACATAACAAATCCCACAGGTCTCAAGCTTGGAGTAATAAAATTTTGACTTACAGGTGGAAATTTACAAGGTTTCACTGAGGTGGTGAAAACTAATATTAAATTTTCAGGACAATACAGCAGATGATGTTGTCAATCTGATGTGAATAACTGTGATGTGAATTACTGTCTGCGCATGCGTAACCATTCTCTTTCAGGATTTATGATTTAATTTGGTGATGCTTAGAAGAGGTTCAATAATTGTCGGATGTTAAGTTATAGTTTATAGTTGTTATTAAAGGACAGTTACACGTGTTAGGCCTGAAGGTGGCAGTAGGGAGATACATTGTGGTTAATTGAAATGTTGATGTGTGGCTGCTGAATTATGTTATTGGTGTGATCATTATAGGATGGTTAGATGAACGTTTGGGGGCTGTCACATTGAAATGGTAGATTTTTTTGGCTAATTTATACCACTAAGGGGGTCTGTGGAGATGGTCTAGCAGTTTTTTCTAAGTGGTTGGTAAATATGGTGAGTATGGAATTATAAAATAGCTTAAGTYTATGCTGTTGGCTCGGTAGTGGTCTATTTACAATTATGGTGGTTGAATAAGGGGGAGTTTGTTCATTTTTTGGTTCATCTTGGGGTATTTATTTATTCCTGGAAATACTGACACTGGTGGGTCATTTACAAAGGCTGTTAAAGGCCTACGAACATTGTCTGTGGAGATGGATGATATTTAAAAGGTGATGTCAGCTGTGGTGGTGCAATTAGTTATGGTGGTGGTAATACTGGGTTTTTGCTGTTTTTGTGGCATTCCTGTGGCAAGAGTGTTGTGTTTAAAGGCCATCTCCCAGATTGTTCAAAACACCTTCGATCAGCATCAGAACATCGATCATTATCAAATGATACAGACATCGGACACCACCCCAATGCCACCACTGACATACCCCTACGACAAAGATAATTGATATGTGAAATCTCCAGAAGTCCCTGAAAATGAGGATTCTAGCTGACATTTTTGAATAGAAAGTTAAAACTGAAATAGCTACACCCACGTAGTCGGACATGAACATATTGGTTAGTTTGTGTTGATATGAAATGTCATTGATAAATTGTTTTCTGATTTCTATTTGTTTTTCATTATTAATTCTTTTTAGAGAAGTCACACTAAGCAGGTATGTTT
>NW_013954181.1:25447-25706 GCF_001266775.1 Austrofundulus limnaeus
GAGTTGCAGGTTATTAACCAGGTCAGTTTGACGCTGAGGAAGAGATGGAACAGTGCTGAGGACTAGTTCCCGACGGAGGGCTATGTGCTAGTAACGTCTAGCTCCGATTATCATAATAATAACTGACTTGGTTGATATTTTTATATTTTGAGTGGGGTGGGATAAATGAATGATAGATATTACTATATTTCAGGGCTGGGATGTTAGAAGTTTTCCACATTGTGTTGTATCGCTTAGAGTAAAATGCAAACACATTTGT
>NW_013954181.1:27208-27445 GCF_001266775.1 Austrofundulus limnaeus
ATCATAATGTTATTTTCAAGATTTGAATCAAACTAAAAGGGATAACGCAAACACACTTAACCTGGGTTTGAACGCAGCCTGGCACAGGCCGGGCCTTGCAGTGCAAAAAGGCCTCTAGTGATCAACTTCTGACTTGTCAGAATGCCAGAGAAGAAAAAAAATTTAATTGTCGCTCTGCAACAATAACACAACAATAACTCTATGTGGCATTTT
Source organism: Austrofundulus limnaeus (assembly GCF_001266775.1). Classification (NCBI taxonomy): domain Eukaryota; kingdom Metazoa; phylum Chordata; class Actinopteri; order Cyprinodontiformes; family Rivulidae; genus Austrofundulus; species Austrofundulus limnaeus. The sequence continues at coordinate 27,422 of NW_013954181.1, forward strand.
GAGTGTACAAACTGGGTTAAAACT
>NW_013954181.1:29216-32998 GCF_001266775.1 Austrofundulus limnaeus
GAGTAACTTGGATCTTTAAATAAAATTTATAATCTACTAAGTTGGTTTGACTGAGGGTATAAGATTATGGAATAATCTGGAACATGACATTGAAAGTATAAGATCATGAGTATAATTGAAGAGAATGATAAAGAATAATTTGTTGGAGAAACATGTAAATGTATGAATTGTTATTTTTTTCTTTTTTTTAGTAAACTAAAGATTATTTTTGATTGAATTTAGTTATTTGAGAAAAAAGGGGCAGATAAAATAAGATTTTATCTTCCTCTGCTACCTTTCCTTTAATTTCCTTTACCTTTCCTATAATTTATGATTAGTATTTTTGTTGTATGTTGAATTTAAGTTATAGAGATAACAGAGATTTAACAAAGGGTTTAAAATCAATTCGCAATATGTGAAGTAAAAAATAAATTATAACTCTAAATAAAAAACAGAAGTACTGACCTGTTCCTTTAGTTTATGCAAAAAAAAAAAAACACCGCATCTGATGTTGACGTGGTGCAGCGGGTCTTGTCGCTCGCTCGCTGCTGAAATACAAAGAAAAGAGAGAAAAAATAATAATTTAAAAAACATTATAACTCTGAATAAAACTATCCTGTGCATTTAAAAATATATATAAATGCAGTAAACAGAATAAAACAGAATAAATCACATTTACGAACCTTTAAATTTACTTTACGTTTGGTGCTGGTGCTGCGTAACGCTGCAGCAGGAACACAGCGACGGGGTCTTCTTCTTCTCGCTGATGACAGACAACACAGAGTACATTTAAAAACTATATAAATACATTAAACTGAATAAAACATAATAAAATTTACGAACCTTTAAAATTTACTTCTGTTGCTGTAGCTGTCGTGCAGGGGGGTCTTGTCGCTCGCTGATGAGAGTACTGGCGGGTCTGGAACACAGCAGGTGTCTTCTCGACGATGGCAGTACTGATTGAATGAGACGCATTCTTTTAAGCGCATCGAGAACCGAGAAGGGGTGGGATCTAATGCTTTAAACACGAGCTGATTGGCTGAGGGGTGGTTCTAAAGCCTAACCCTAACCGATGATTGGACGATGGAACAGTTTGATGAAAACTTTCTCGACCTGACAGTTTTCAGGGAGGCAGGAAGTCACGAACTGGAAAGAGGGAGGGTGAACAGGCAGGAGGATTGCAATAGATTAACATCTGTTCAAAAACAGGATGTTGTGGTCAAGAGGATAGGGTTTATATCAGGTCAAACTCTTTTTGCAATAGAATACCTGTTCAAAAATAGGATGTTTACGGTCAAGGCTTACAGTACATCAAGGCGGGAAAGAGGGAGGGTAGGGTTACGGTAAATCAAGGGGGAAAAAGGGAGGGGTAGGGTTACTGTAAGTCATGGGGGAAAGAGGGAGGGGGACAGTTACGGTAAATCAAAAGAGGAAGTCATGAAACGGAAGTTGATCATATATGGAAGTCCCACGAGGAAGGAGGGCCGGAAGTTGACCATATACGGAAGCGGCCCCTGTCACTTTTCGTGTGACATCATTTTTTAATTAGTTGACGAATACTGGGGTATTATATCTCTGACACCCCCTAGATGCGCATCCACCATTGACTTTGCATGTGAACCAGATTCTTCTGATGCTCAAAACGTGTTTGGTGTAAATGTACCAGTGTCCCTTAGGCCAGTCAGGCCTTAAGGCTGAGTCACACTACAATATTTCAAACGAGTCGGCCGATTTTCAAAGACTGATAGAGCCCACACGTGAGGATAAAAAATCATGGATATGCCAGGTTTGGTCCTACAGTGTGTGGTGTACAAGCAAGAGACAGCACACCACACACGAAAAGATATTTCATTCATGAACTGTCAGATATTAAATAACGCAAGACTTCCTGAAATCTCGCGAGAATTCAGATGTCCGAGGAAAAATCTCACGTGTCCTCCAGAGACATGAGTTCAGAGTAAATAAACATTTGCAACAAGGAAGAAACAATGTGGATCGTTTGTGGACTATTTTTACCAGAGGGAAAAACAATTCCATAGGGCTTTTAACATCCAGCAGACTTTCTGGTGAGTCATGAAAGTTTTTGTTTATGTCACCTTGCTTTCTGAGTGGTTACACATCTCATTCAACAGGCTGAGAGCTCGGGTGAACACTACACACACTGTGATATCGGGCCAAAAAATCAAACATGTTGAATATCCCCAATTTGAGGTCGGAGCGGTCCCGACGTCCTTCTGAGCTGACTAGATCACTCTTAACTCACCACCCATTGCAGGAATATCTGTTATGATTATTTTTAAATCCATCACAATATTTTGGACTTCCTTAAGATTGTCGGAAGGGCAAAAATCGGCCCGGTTTTCTTGTAGTGTGACGCCGGCCTTAGCTGCTGGCTGCTTCTGATTCTGTATCCTATATCAAGAGAGATGGAGATGGATTCAGCATAGTTTTTTTTTTTACTGCCACTTGAAGTCAGTCAGCTTTGTCAGTCAGTCAGCTTAAATTACAGTACATAAACTGTAAAATAACAGTACAATGTGGGTGTCTTTCCTAACAGTAATTCACAGTTATTTTACAGTTATTTTACTGTAATCCAATTTACAGTAATACACTGTTAAAATAAATTACAGTAACTGCACCGTAAAAAAAACAGTAAACTACCGGCGTCCCTGCTGCCAGTAATTTTCTGTTTTGTTTTTTCTTACAGTAAAATCCTTTCCAGTGTAGTGTCTAGGTAGGGCTCAGATATTGAAAACAACCATCACAGCAGCTGATCATCTACCTGTTGCTCCAGTGACTTGTTGTTGTAGGTAACCAGGAAAACCCAGAGTGGACTTTAGTGCCTCCAGCAGCATCACTCAACTTACTGTTTGTTTGAAGAAAAGAAAAGAAAAGTTTTTGCGTTTTGCTGGCACTGGCTGGTTTCTGACACACACAATGAAGCTCTGCTCAGCAGGACATCTCCCCACGCTCCAGCAGGTTCGGCATTTGCAGTGCACGTGCATGCTCATGGTGCATTTAAAGGCCACTCAGAAAAACTTGTTACCACATGTTAACAAATTATTTAAAAGATTTAATCAGTTTAAAAAGTGTGGGGACAGAAGGCACAGGCACGAGAAGTGATCTCACACATACCCTGCATCCATTATGCCTATGTTATTTTCCAAGTAATAGAAAAAGAGCATTTTTTTTCACCCCATTCTTAAACTGCTCATGTGGGCCCCCTAGTGGGTGTGGGTTCCTGGGCCTGTGACCAAAATGATCCAGACTTGACTCCAGGCCATAGATCTGTTCTGTAAAAATGACACTTAAGAGACACACTTCTAATAGTAATGAAATTAAATAAAATGAAATAAAATAAAGCAATAGTTCATTTTGAAATGGAGTTGTGTGGGAAGGCTGTAAACAACACCTTCCCTGTAGCACCTTAAATGAAAATTATATCAGCTTTATGAGCATATGACTGGATTTAAGTTTGGCCAAACCTATGGTGGATTGTAGCCTACTTAAAACAACTTCAATCTCCAAAATTTCTAAAGTGGTTCATCTAAATTCTAATTCATCAGCCTCTACATTGCTGTCAACAATACACATGGTTACTTCCATGGAACTCTGTATTTATTTATTTGTTTGTTTACTTACTACTATTTTTGCAAGCATAAATAGCAGTAACAAGTAGGTAGCTCTACCAGGAACCCTGGACTCCGATTCAGAATGACTTTTATATTTTTGCTGAAAAATTGTGCAATGCATAAGTGACGGGGAGGTAAATACTTCAATGTGTTATTTATATATATATATAT
>NW_013954181.1:33428-36085 GCF_001266775.1 Austrofundulus limnaeus
TATATATATATTGTTTTTCACTTATTTTTGATAAATATTTGTCCAAACTTTCTGATGGAAAACATTATTCAAAATTTATTACTTTTCCTGGCCACAAAAATCTTCCTTGTCTTGAAGCACTCAGAACACTTCATAACAAATATATTTTCTTTTGAACAGCCTGTTTAGTCAGCCAACTGTCCAAAAAAAATGCTTTAAAAGCCATGTTTTCTATGTCTGTTATTTTCACCACTAGGGGGAGAAAGTGGGTAACACTTCACAAATCTTGTTCAGTTTCATGTTTCTCCCAACACACAAGGTTCCCACCCCCAAACCTATATACTAAATAAAAGGTAAGGTGATTGGTTTTACAGCTGTGGGGTGAGAATGAAGCTCAGAGCTGAATGGCAGATACTACAGTCAATCTAGCACATGTACCCTGGACAGGACAGGAGGAGCTTTGTCACACGTTTTGGGCTCAGAAGAGCCAATAAATGAACTTGGTTGGTCAAATGAAGTACCACTCAAAAGAGGAGGGTCTTGATGACCATTTTGACATCCTGGTGTTTAAATACGTTATCGCTGAAACCGTACAGAATGCTTTAAAGTGAAGCGAAAGTAAATACGGAAAACAGGCATTCCATTACCCCTTAACAGGTTAAAAGCATGATATGTCTACTTTAAACATGAAAGATCAAAGTTAACTGGTCCTTTCAGGGCTACTATAATGTTCATGTGGCCCTCAGTGAAAATGAGTTTGACATCACTGGTTTATAGCTACCTATTTAAATAGAAATCCACTTCAGTATGGCCAAACTGTTTAAAGCATTGTCAGTCTCAAGAATTACATAGTTTAAGTAAATGTTATTTTTTATCAGTTTTGCAGTACTGTTATTCACCTGGAATTTAATGTTTACGTAGAACACAAACAGTGCCAGTTAGTTAAAGCACTTCTGATTCACTTCCAGAAGGAATATTTTGATATTCTACAAGAATAAAAATGTGGTCAGCCTGTTTAAAAAATCTTAATCAAACCTTTACATAATGAAGTTTTTTTTAGGAATAATTCACATTAATTTTTGCAGAGGTGTCTTATCAGTGAAATTATTTTTTACTACATGAAACATTCATATATGTTCTTAGTTAATGTGTTCAGTGTATTAGAAAAAGCAATCCAGTTGTATAACACAAATAACATTGTTAGACTGTTTCATACACCATCTGTTCTGCCCTCTTACAAGATTACTAGTCAACTATGCTAAAGCCATTCTAATCCATGTTTAATCTAGGGACCTAATGGGTCATCTCATCTGTCAACCATCCGCTCCATTATGTTTTGAAGTTTGTCCTTTCAATCAAATTTTTTAAAATAATAATAATAACAATAAAATAAAATAAAAAATAAAAAACAGTAACAAGCAATCAAGGTTGTTAGCAATTCTATTATTTTAAGAATATTAAACTACAATATACTATGAGCCATTTCTATGCTTCATCCCCCTTCAGACTGAATACTGCAGGTTTGCTGATTGTTCCACCTCAAGCAGGCAGCATCTTCAAATATAGTTAGTAATTTTCAGAGTCCTAGTGGTTGGGTGAATGACTTTAGCTCACATCTCACATGATGAGTAAAGATAGAATATGTGAATGTGTGTGTGTCTATACGTGTGTTTTTGTTACCTGGTTGGGACTATTTATGACAATTTTCCTGGTACACACAGCCTGATAAGAGCCCTCTGTTCCTTATGGGGACAAAAGTCTGGTCTTTATTGGGGGAAATACCATTGATTGGTCAGGGTTTCAGTTTATTACTAACGTGAATTGAGTTTAGGTTCAGTTTAGGGTTGGGGAGACCGGGGCTTGTTGTCACAAGGGTAAATTGTCACATTGCAATAATCTTCTCCACCAGAGGGCACAAATTAAAAAGTGGAATGCTAGTTTACTTCCTTTACACGATCAGGTATATTTTCCTATAGGAAAAGAGACTAGCATATTTTGAGGTGAGATGACCACCAATTAACCTTTTTTGCACAACCCAAAGTAAAAAAATAAAATCAAATGAAATATTTCAAAATAAGCTTATTTTAGATAAAAACCTAACAGTGATTCTTGTTGACTTGTTAGAGGAGATATTAAAGGAACAGTGAGTAGGATTTTGTCAATTCTTTTAGCCGAAATTGAAATAATCACTAATGACAATAATAAAAAACATGTCTATTCACTGCAGACAAAGACCTTGTTTTATTATTTTTACCTTATAAAAAGCTGTTTATATCTCCATGTTCGCGGGTCGCCACTACAGGCAGCCGCCATCTTTTCTACGAAGGCTCGTGAAGGACAAACTGCGGTGGCGGTGTCAAAAACGGTTTAGTTATAATCAGGGGTGGAAATTAGCACGGGTAAAATTATGAAGTGGCGTGTAGATCTGAACAATGCACCGGCCACCGTGGCGGGTGTGTAATGAACTAATAATAAATAAATAAATAAAAAGCGTTCCAATTGCGCTACTGACTTTTGTCAAAACCTCGGTTTCAGTTTTGTTTTGCATTTCAGAGCCTGTAGGACGTTAAAAAACATTAAATAACATCAAACGAACCCGCTCTGCAGCTAGAAATAAGTTCTCCCCTCCTTTCCTGCGCACTGTCATCTGAGTGGGCCGCCTGCCCGCTCCCCGATCC
>NW_013954181.1:36095-38262 GCF_001266775.1 Austrofundulus limnaeus
CAGGTAAACGTCCGATTATCAGAAGGAGAAAATAAAAACAACAACTTTAATGTGGCTTTACATATCTGGAGTTAAGTGGGCAGCAGGTAACAAAACCCTTTCTCAAGAGGAACCCAAGGGAAAACCGAAAGTTGCAGTTTTTTTTTTACAATAAATGGAAAGGGAAAAAATGGGCAATAGTGAATTTAACAAGTATTGAATGTTCAGGGGAGGAGCTGTGGTGTTCCAGACACAGAAATAATTAAACCTCTTGATTTAAGGTTGTTACACATTTTTGGTAAGATTATGCTCCTATGTGTGGGAGGCTGTTTTGGTTGTAAATGTCGACATGAGGCAATGTAATAAATCGCCATTAGGGGGCACTCTGGTTGTGCATAAGAGATGTGTGGTTGGGGCGCTGTCTTCAGTCTTGTTCTTCCGTTCGACAATAAAGGTTGCCATGTGCTATCTCCAGTTATCTGCTTGAATATCATTTTATTGGACCTAATATAACATACACATCAGAATTTTGGTGACGAGGATGGGATATTCAAGTTGGAAGGCACAGAGTCTGCAGACGGAGCGGCTCCATTTGAGGCAACACGGGACGGTAAAAAGCCAAGTGTTTTGGTGAGTGAAAGGACCGCCGAACCCGAGCTACAAGATGGCGTTTGGAAAGCCAGAAGATTTTCACTTCGAGGAAAGTGAGGAAAGTTTTGGCAACTAACATGAGCGTCCCGAGCAGTATTTTGCTGCAAACGACTTGGACACTAAAGAAGAGAAAACTAAGTCGGTGTTTCTCACGGTGGTGGGGAAAAGATCCCATAGCTTGCTGATGGATCTGTGTGCTCCGGATAAACCGTCAGAAAAAAGCTACAAAGAGCTGGTGGAGTTGCTGCAGAGACACTACGTACCAAAGACGAACTTCATTGTAGAAAGGTGCGTTTCATGGAAGAAATCAAAAAGACAAGGAAACAATCAGTGAGTACGTGGCTAGTTTACGAAAATTAGCAGCTACGTGTAAATTTGGGGCTTTCTTAGATGAAGCACTGCGTGATAGATTCGTCTGTGGAGTTAAGAGCAGTGAGTTGAGAGATCGACTGCTCAACACTGCGCACACAAAAGACTTGACGCTGCCGCTGGCTGTAGAAATGGCGCTCTCTTTTGAAGTAACTAAGTGCACAGCATTTTGCACAGAAAGCTTTCAAGGCTCATGTAGTGGAAAGAAAAACTACCACAAAGTACCGCGAAGCTGAGAAAAATGCAGCTACCGGGAAGCCATGTTATCGATGCAGTGGAAAAAGTCACCACCCGAATGACCGCAGGTTTAAAGAAAGTGAGTGTCACGAGTGTAAGAAAAAGGGACACATAGCCAAAGCCTGTCGCACACGCAAAGAAGGAGGACAACCAAGGGAACCACGCATCTGGATCTCGAAAAAAGGCGACCCAGCGCTCTCAAACGTCAGGACATCAGCGCTCTCAAACAGCAGGATGTCTGCAGCGGGTCCAGTCCGCATTACCCGCCTGAAGGTGCGCCCCAGAATGCAGATCCAAGCAACAGGCACGAGTTTAAGGGGGATCCAGACGACACCCTATTTCTGTCTCATCAAGAAGACAGAGCAGCCAATGATGATGTGGTTCAGTGCAAGATGGAAGCTGCACCGAACTCTGACACTGTTTCAGATCTGACATTGGACAGTCCAGATTTTGGTCTGTTTGAAATTAACACAGGTTATGGTGACGATGTAAAACCTTATTATGTGTATGTCAGTGAAGATGAAACTAGACACTGGTGCCGCAGTGTCCGTGATATCTGAAAATCTGTATAGGTGCAGATTTAAATCAGTCAAACTTAGTCCAGCAAACTATGTGCTTAAAACATACAGCCAAGAGTCATTACAACTGATGGGTAAATTTGTGGCAAAAGTAAAATGTCAAGAAACTACTAAAAAACTAGAACTGCTAGTAGTAAAAGGAAGAGGCCCTGCTTTGATGGGTAGAGACTGGATTAGTCAGTTGAAGCTAAACTGGTCACAGGTGAACAGAGTGGCTCCAGAAACAGTGGAAGATGTATGTGCTCAGTATGCCTCAGTCTTCAACCCTGAGTTAGGCAAGTTGAAGGGTATTAAAGCCAAGTTACATGTTGGTCCAGAAGCAGTGCCAAAGTTCCATAAACCAAGAAATGTTC
>NW_013954181.1:42289-43830 GCF_001266775.1 Austrofundulus limnaeus
AAAAGCCTGAATTTTGCCTGAAACTCTCAGACTGAAGAAGTCTCTTGGAGGAGAGACGAAACGTTTCATTAGAGATGAACCCGTCCAGAAGACCTATACAATGTTTTTCTTTTTTTCACCCACTAATTACAGTGAGTGGGCCGCTCCAACAGTGTGCATACCTAAAAAGGATGACAGTATGAGAATATGTGGAGACTACAAGGTCACCATAAATTGTTGTCATCCATTGTTAAACGTGGATCAGTATCCACTTCCAAAAACGCAAGATCTGTTTGCAAAATTAGCAGGAGGTCAGAAATTCACCAAACTAGACTTATCCCAGGCTTACCAGCAAGTCCAGTTAGAGGAAAGCTCTAGGTGTTTCCTGACCATAAACACGCACAAAGGGCTGTATCAATACAACAGGTTGCCTTATGGTGTTGCGAGTGCTCCTGCAATTTTCCAAAAAATAATGGATCAAGTACTTCAGGGCTTGGATGGTGTTATCTGCTATCTTGATGATATCTTGATAACTGGTAAAGATGCAGAAAACCACCTGACTAACTTAAAAGAGGTCCTTAAGAGGCTCGAAAACTACAACCTCAGGGTAAAGTGAGAAAAATGTGAGTTCATGCAAGACAGTGTTGCGTATTTACGACATGTCATTGACACCACTGGCATTCATCCTATGAAGGAAAAGACAACTGCCATTCAGAAGGCTCCAGTTCCAAGAAATGTAACGGAACTTAGATCATTCTTGGCTCTGTTGAACTACTATGGGAAGTTTATACCAAACTTATCGACTCTGATCCAGCCAATGTCAGCATTGCTGCACAAAGATGCAGAGTGGATTTGGTCAGAAAAATGTCTAAATGCTTTTGAGAATGCAAAGAAAACTCTTCAGTCTGACAAAATCTTGGTACATTTTGATGCAGAGCTACCAATGATCTTAGCATGTGATGCTTCTCCTTATGGAGTTGGTGCTGTAATCAGTCACCAAATGAAAGATGGAAGCGAAAGACCGATTGCATTTGCATTAAGAATGTTAACTAAGACAGAACAAAACTACTCTCAGATTGAAAAAGAAGCACTTGGTTTAGTGTTTGCTGTCATGAAGTTTCATGACTACCTTTATGGAAGGAAATTCATTTTGGTGACGGACCACAAACCCTTGCTAAAAATATTGGGACCAAAAACAGGTGTGCCTACGCTAGCTGCTGCTAGATTACAAAGGTGGGCTCTAATCCTAGCTGCATACAAGTACGAGATCCAGTACAAAAGATCTGAGCAGCACAGTAATGCTGATGCTTTATCAAGATTACCATTGAAACGAAGTGCAGATGTGGTGTCAAACCCTATTTACAAAGTATCTTACCTTGACGAGTTACCTATCACTGCAAGGGAGATAGCAAAAGAAACAGACAAAGATCCTGTGTTAAAGGTGGTGAAACAGTTGGTGTGAACTGGCTGGCCTAAACATGTACAGGATGAGTTGCTGAAGCCATACAGGTGCTGGTCATAAAATTAGAATATCATGAAAAAGTAGATTTATTTCAGTAATT
>NW_013954181.1:44956-46599 GCF_001266775.1 Austrofundulus limnaeus
AATTACTGAAATAAATCTACTTTTTCATGATATTCTAATTTTATGACCAGCACCTGTATGTTCGAGACGTTTTGAGCTGACTGTTGAAGATGATTGTCTGCTGTGGGGGTTACAGGTGGTGGTTCCGAAGAAATTAAGGGATCACTTGATTTCTGAATTGCATGAACACCACTGGGGAATAGTAAAGATGAAATCCCTCGCCAGAAGTTTATTCTGGTGGCCAGCAGTAGATGAGTGCATTGAACAGGAAGTCAGTGAGTGTACCATTTGTCAAAAGCAGCATAGTATGCCTTGTACGGCACCAGTGCATAAATGGAAATAGGCTGCTAGCCCCTGGGAGAGAATCCATCTKGACTTTGCAGAGGACCACAAGCAAATGTTTCTGGTAGTCATGGATGCCTATGCTAGATGGCCAGAGATTATTCCTATGTATACTACTACTTCAGTTAAAACCATTGAAGCACTGAGACATTTGTTTGCTGTTTATGGGTTACCAAAAGAAGTTGTAAGATAATGGTCCTCAGTTTGTTTCGCAAGAGTTTGAGTTATTTCTAAAAAAAATGGAGTGCAGCACATCAAGTCACCTGCTTACCACCCTGCTAGCAATGGATTAGCAGAGCGCTTAGTCCAAAATCTTAAGAAGTCGCTAGCAAAGAACCGAGCCGTGGGTGGTATGACACTTGAGCACTGTGTTGCAAATTTTCTTTTAGGGTACCGAAACACACCCCATACAACTACAGGGAAAACTCCTGCTGAGTTATTCCTAAAAAGACAGGTGCGTACAAGACTGTCACTGATCAGACCCCAGTTTTCTCAGAGAATGCAAAACAAAACAGAACCATCTCTTCCACATGTTAGAGTTTTCACAGTAGGTCAACCTGTATTGGTTAAGAATTACAGGGGAGGTGAGAAGTGGTTGAATGGAGTTGTGCAAGAAATCCTGGGTCCTGTAACTTACAGTGTGAAAGTTAATGGGAAGTGTGTTAAAAACATGTAAATCAGATTCTGGGTGWAAATGGAAATCCAGCTCATTTGACACAAACAGACTCTTGTGCTGGAAACTTTTGGAATGATGATGATCTCGATGAAACCGAAGGTGTGGATCAACAGATGAAAGAAAAAACTGTTGGGAATCAACAAATAGACTTGCCAGCATCTACAGTTGAGAGGAACAGGTGACCTCCTGGTAGACTCAACTTGAAACTGCAACTCTAATGAAGGTTTAAAAAAAGAGAGTTTTTTGTCATTTATTAAAAAAAAGAAAAAAAAACATGTCTTCATTGATTTTGAAGTATTGAATGTACGGGGAGGAGCTGTGGTGTTCCAGACATAGAAATAATTAAACCTCTAGATTTAAGGTTGTTACACATTTTTGGTATGATTATGCTCCTATGTGTGGGAGGCTGTTTTGGTTATGTCAACATGAGGCAATGTAATAAATCACCATTAGGGGGCACTCTGGTTGTGCATAAGAGATGTGTGGTCGGGGTGTTGTCTTCAGTCTTATTCTTCCGTTAGACAATAAAGGTTGCCATGTGCTATCTCCAGTTATCTGCTAGAGTATCATTTTATTGGATCTAATATAACATACAAATCAAACAGGGCAGTCAATTTAGTTTCATCTGTCAGCAAAACTTATATAT
>NW_013954181.1:47599-48583 GCF_001266775.1 Austrofundulus limnaeus
AACATAGACTGAATCAGATTAAAAGTTAAAGATTTTGGATTTTTGAAAAAGTTACTTTTTGATTACGAAAACTCATTTTGTGTTCAGTAGAAAAAATGAAGCACACATTTTAGACAGGAACTGAAGACATGGTTCTGATTTGAATCAGCTTAAAAATCTATGAAACTATGTTTTCTTGACACTTTTTAGTGGTATTTGAAAGTTTTTTTTTAGAACTGATGAAAAGCTTCTGATTTGAAATAGCCTTAAAAATCTTAGATAACTTTTAGTTTCTAGAAACTTTTTGGTGGTACTTGAAGGATTTTTGAAAAATGTACTTTTTCAACATGAAAACTCATTYTGTGTTCAGTTGAAAAAATGAATCAAACATTTTAGACAGGAACTGAAGACATAGTTCTGATTTGACTCTGATTAAATATCAAAGATTTTTCAAAAATCCAAAATCTTTAACTTTTAATCTGAGTCAGACTATGTTTCCTAGACACTTTTTAGTGGTATTTGAAAGTTTTTTTTGAAAAMTTTTATTTGTCCCCATGAAAAATGCATTTTTTTGTTTTTAGAGCAAACGGAGCACACTTTTGAGATAAGAACTGATGAAAAGCTTCTGATTCGAAATAGTCTTAAAAATCTTAAATAACTTTTAGTTTCTAGAAACGTTTTGGTGGTACTTGAAGGATTTTTGAAAAAGTTACTTTTTCAACATGAAAACTCATTTTGTGTTCAGTGGAAAAAATGAAGCAAACATTTTAGACAGGAACTGAAGACATGGTTCTGATTTGACTCTGATTAAATATCAAAGATTTTTCAAAAATCCAAAATCTTTAACTTTTTCAGTCTATGTTTCCTAGACACTTTTTAGTGGTATTTGAAGGTTTGTAGAAAAAATTTTTAATTTGTCCCCATGAAAAACCCTTTTTGTGTTTTTTAGAGCAAACGGAGCACACTTTTGAGATAAGAACTGATGAAAAGCTTCTGATTTGAAAT
>NW_013954181.1:49251-50344 GCF_001266775.1 Austrofundulus limnaeus
GAGCACACTTTTGAGATAAGAACTGATCAAAAGGTTCTGATTTGAAATAGCCTTAAAAATCTTAAACTTTTGGTTTCTAGAAACGTTTTGGTGGTACTTGTAGGATTTTTGAAAAAGTTACTTTTTCAACACGAAAACTCATTTTGTGTTCAGTAGAAAGAATGAAGCACACATTTTAGACAGGATCTGAAGACATGGTTCTGATTTGTCTCTGATTAAATATCAAAGATTTTTCAAAAATCCAAAATCTTTAACTTTAAATCTGAGTCAGTCTTTGTTTCCTTGACACTTTGTATTTGAAGGTTTGTAGAATTTTTTTTAATTTGTCCCCATGAAAAACCCATTTTGTGTTTTTTAGAGCAAACGGAGCACACTTTTGAGATAAGAACTGATGAAAAGCTTCTGATTTGAAATAGCCATAAAAATCTTAAACTTTTAGTTTCTAGAAACGTTTTGGTAGTACTTGTAGGATTTTTGAAAAAGTTACTTTTTCAACATGAAAACTCATTTTGTGTTCAGTAGAAAGAATGAAGCATACATTTTAGACAGGAACTGAAGACGGTTCTGATTTGACTGTGATTAAATATCAAAGATTTTTCAAAAATCCAAAATCTTTAACTTTTAATCTGAGTCAGTCTATGTTGTCTAGACACTTTATAGTGGTATTTGAAGGTTTGTAGAAAAAAATTTAATTTGTCCCCTTGAAAAACCCAATTTGTGTTTTTTAGAGCAAAGGGAGCACACTTTTGAGATAAGAACTGATGAAAAGCTTCTGATTTGAAATAGACTTAAAAATCTTAGATAACTTTTAGTTTCTAGAAACCTTTTGTACTTGTAGTATTTTTGAAAAAAATAACATTTTCAACATGAAAACTCATTTTGTGTTTTTTTTTTTTTAGAGCAAACGGAACCACAGAGTTTGAGTAGAAAGAATGAAGCACACATTTTAGACAAGAACTGAAGAAATGGTTCTGATTTGAATCAGCTTAAATATCTTTGAAACTATGTTTTCTTGACACTTTTTAGTGGTATTTGAAAGTTTTTTTTTAGAACTGATGAAAAGCTTCTGATTTGAAATAGCCTTAAAAATCTT
>NW_013954181.1:51344-52209 GCF_001266775.1 Austrofundulus limnaeus
GGAGCACACTTTTGAGATAAGAACTGATGAAAAGCTTCTGATTTGAAATAGCCTTAAAAATCTTAGATAACTTTTGGTTTCTAGAAACTTTTTGGTGGTACTTGAAGGATTCTTAAAAATAATGACATTTTCAACGAAAAACTAATTTTGTATTCAGTAGAAAGAATGAAGCACACATTTTAGACAGGAACTGAAGAAATGGTTCTGATTTGAATCAGCTTAAATATCTTTGACAACTGTGTTTTCTTGACACTTTTTATTTGTATTTGAAAGTTTGTTTTGAAAAAATTAATTTGTCCCCATGAAAAACGCATTTTGTGTTTTTTAGAGCAAAGGGAGCACACTTTTGAGATAAGAACTGATGAAAAGCTTCTGATTTGAAATAGCCTTAAAAATCTTAGATAACTTTTGGTTTCTAGAAACTTTTTGGTGGTACTTGAAGGATTCTTAAAAATAACATTTTCAACGAAAAACTAATTTTGTGTTCAGTAGAAAGAATGAAGCACACATTTTTGACAGGAGCTGAAGAAATGGTTCTGATTTGAATCAGCTTAAATATCTTTGACAACTGTGTTTTCTTGACACTTTTTAGTTGTATTTCAAAGTTTGTTTTGAAAAAATTAATTTGTCCCCTGAAAAACGCATTTTGTGTTTTTAGAGCAAACGGAGCACACTTTTGAGATGAGAACTGATGAAAAGCTTCTGATTTGAAATAGCCTTAAAAATCTTAGATAACTTTTAGTTTCTAGGAACTTTTTGGTGGTACTTGAAGGATTCTTAAAAATAATGACATTTTCAACGAAAAACTAATTTTGTATTCAGTAGAAAGAATGAAGCACACATTTTAGACAGGAACTGAAGACAA
>NW_013954182.1:0-493 GCF_001266775.1 Austrofundulus limnaeus
GGCAGCTGGGAGTAAATGACTAAGAGGCATCTAGAGTTAAATAAGGGGTGTTTTTTTTTTTCAGAAGATTTGTAAAGAAGACAAGTGTTTTTCCACTGTGAAGAACAAAAATAAAATCCAGGGGTCGGATTTATAAAGCTTGCGTACGCACAAAACGAGCCAGGAAACTTGCATATGCTTCTTTCCCCGCCAAAAGTGTGATTTATAAAATCCAAACTGGCAGGAGGGGTAGGACAGGGAGAAGAGTGGTGAAATTATTTCTAAGTTTATCTGACATACAACGGGTAAACTAAGTATTGAACACATCACCATTTTTCTCAGTAAATATATTACTAGAGGTACTAATGACATGAAATTTTCACCAGATGTCGGTAACAACCCAAGTGATCCATACATACAAAGAAATCAAACCATAAATGTCCAGAAATGAAGTTATTTGTAATAATAATGTAACTTCATTTCTGGACATTTATGGTTTGATTTCTTTGTATGT
>NW_013954182.1:2270-4251 GCF_001266775.1 Austrofundulus limnaeus
CATACAAAGAAATCAAACCATAAATGTCCAGAAATGAAGTTACATTATTATTACAAATAACTTCATTTCTGGACATTTATGGTTTGATTTCTTTGTATGTATGGATCACTTGGGTTGTTACCGACATCTGGTGAAAATTTCATGTCATTAGTACCTCTAGTAATATATTTACTGAGAAAAATGGTGACGTGTTCAATACTTATTTTACCCACTGTATGTAATTTTATTTATTGTTGTTATCGTCCTGCAGGCTCTGAGATAAATTTGAAGTTGAGTTTAACGTCTGTAAAACTGCAAAATCAGGGAAAATCTATCAATTACTGACAATCTGTTCACATGAGCAGCTGTCAGTCAGCACCTGTCATCCTCCAGATGCATGACGGAGCGTCTGAACCAATCATTGATCAGCTGACTGATTTAAATACATCTTAACATTCATGAGGTACTTTACATTGACTGTTTATGGTTGAATGTGGGCGTGTAGAGGGTAGAACCTGAGGCGAGACCTTGTGCGCAAACTCTGAGGTGCGGCTGCGATTTATAAATGAAAGGTGCAGAAACATGCGTACGCATGGTTTTATAAACCTGAATTGTTTTGGAGTATGCCATTTTTACCTTTTGGCCATATGTTCATTTTTAGTATGGTTTCCACGCAATTTTTTATAAATCTGACCCCAGATGAGCAGAAATTTCCCTGACTTGCCATTTTTGAATTGTATTTGGCAATGTTGAACTGAAGAAAAGCCCTGTGACATAAGCCAAAAACGCTTGCTAGGTTGTCTTCAGGCCTGCCTGGTTAAATAAAGGTAAATAAATCCATGTTCTGTCAGATTTTCTTTTTTACATCATAGCACTGTTGCCATACGGTGTGAAGCTAAGCTAATCGCTGAGCTGCTGTGAGTGAAACAAAGTGGGAGGATTTTCCACTGAACAAACAGCCTCTGCGTTAAAACTGATATAAACTATAAATTTCAAGTGGCAAAGTGCAGTGGAGAAAAAAAACTAACTAACTTGTGTTACTTTTTAACAAATGTCTCAAATGCAAAGCCATTTGATGTGACTCACCTTCTCTGCGTCCTGTTCGAACAGGCGGAGCTGAAAACACTGGTCCAGTTTCAGCTTCCTGACGTGCCACATCTGGTGGAGATGCTGCCTGGTGGAGTGGAGCTTATCCAGAAGACTGGCCACCTGTGACAAGGAAAGAAACACTCAACAACATATCTAGGTTTTTCCTGAGGAGTTGAATGCTCTTCTTGTTGCATCTGGTGAAACCATCCAGATTGGCTCAGCACATCTGATTTTACCCATAAATCATTTTCAAGTGTTCTGTAGGCAGAGTTCCTACAGTTTAAGGAAAGTTAAATTTAAGACTTTTTAATGCCAAGTGAAATTAAATTTAAGACCAATTTCATAATAAACACAAATGACAAAAGAACAAAAACTGGCAGAAACTCATGAATCAAAGTATTTTTGGTTGAATTATTTGAATATTGCTAATAGACCAGTTGTTTTTATCCATATCCAACTATAGCAGAAACGTTCTTAGCAGTCAGTTTTATTTCTGGAAATCCTCTAACGACCTAATATTAGGAGTTTTAGGACCCACAGTGGGTTCTCAACCCCAGCTTGCTGTAGATGAAACCTTAAAGTGCCTGTGAGGTAAAATGTTTGCAAGAAATATGAATGCATCTTTGGAAAGAAAACATTAACATATTAGAAAACAAATTTCACATTGCTCAGGTGGACAGTTGAGATATTTGCATGTGAAATAAAAGGAAGTTAAGTCAAAGGTGAATGTCTACATGTGAATATTTAAAAAAATAAATGTTACTGATTATTTTAATATTTGAGATTAATTACAATCAGCCTATTTACAATATGTTAACATTTTAAGACCTCTGAAAGATTGATTTAAGACATTTTAAAGGGATCCCCGATTAGTTGTAACATTAGACTTTATATGATAAACATATATTTTAAC
>NW_013954182.1:10749-12547 GCF_001266775.1 Austrofundulus limnaeus
AGATGGATGGATGGATGGGTGGAAGGGTGGGTGGATGGATAGATGGATGGATGGATGGGTGGAAGGGTGGGTGGATGGATAGATGGATGGATGGATGGGTGGGTGATGGATGGAAGGGTAGGTGGAAGGATGGGTGGATGGAAGGTTGGATGGATGGAAGGTTGGATGGATGGGTGGATGGATGGAGGGATGGAAGGGTGGATGGATGGATGGATGGGTGGAAGGGTGGGTGGATGGATAGATGGATGGATGGATGGGTGGGTGATGGATGGAAGGGTAGGTGGAAGGATGGGTGGATGGAAGGTTGGATGGATGGGTGGATGGAAGGTTGGATGGATGGGTGGATGGATGGAGGGATGGAAGGGTGGATGGATGGATGGATGGATGGAAGAGTGGATGGATGGATGGATGGATGGATGGATGGATGGATGGATGGATAACTAGTCTGTCACTAGAGACATTTCAGTGAGATGTTGAACTATTATCTGCATTTAGACCTGCTAAGACATAAAAAGTATAAAGCTGATTCTACATCTACTCTTCTACATTATGAGTGATGTATGAGCCTCAGTTGGCACTTTTTTGACAATACTTCACATTTTGACTATTCTTTCTAGGTTGAAGACTGACCTTGGGCACTAGGCTCTGGAAATCAGCAGAACCAGAGATGCAGTTCCTTCCTGAAAACCCATCACTAGATCGAATGCACTGCAGCAGCCTCTGTCCTTCCCGGTCGAGCTCCTCCACTGGTGCTTTCAGTACCTTAAGGGCAGTTTTAAAAAAAGGCTTCAGTGGCATTTCAAGGTTCAGAGTAGTCTGTTAGCTTCAGTCTAGCTCGCTCACCTTTTTCTTCAACTGTGTGTGTTCTTCTATCAACCGACGAGATCCTTCCACATCTGCAGGAAACTCCTTCTTGGACAAAAGCTCCTGTAAAATTCACCAAATTACTGAGAACTTGAACTAAATGGATTTCAACTGGTTCAACTAGCATCACTCAGCTCTGTACCTGTAGGTCCTCCAGTCTGGACAACAGGTGAACTGCGCTGGACATGAACTCTTCCAGAGAAACCCTCAGCTCTAGCCACTCCTCATGGTTATAGTCCAGAGAGCCTTCAAAGTCCTCCGTCAGCTGCGAAGGGTCTACCAGTTTGGCTAGACCTTCGACTGACACCATGTTGGTCTGCTCACAAACAGAAAAATAATAAAGACAGTGATGGGCCACTGAGTCAAATAAAGATCTGAGATCCACACCACTGAGAAGTACACAAAATCCAGATGTTTAATAGTGAGAATAATTTCTAGGAATAAAAGGTCTTAGAGACCCAAGAAGATAATGAATCTGACCTCAAAGGAAAACTTTGCACTGCCGAAGTTTGTCTTCTGTTTCTGCCAGAAGTTATCTGGTTTGATGATGAGCGCCACACAAATCTCTGCTGGGAAGAACTCCTGCAGCGTTTTCAGCAGAGGTTTGATCAGTTCCCACTTCGAGCCGCGCATGTCGATGATGACGGTGAAGCCACGTTTGCAGACGTCCTCGCTGATATGAGACACAGAAATACCATGCAGGCGATGAGGACACGTGACTCTGCTGACATAAAGCGGGTAAAATAAGTATTGAACATGTCACCATTTTTCTCAGTAAATATATTACTAGAGGTGCTAATGACATGAAATTTTCACCAGATGTTGGTAACAACCCAAGTGATCCATACTACAAGCACAAGAAACAATACTACAGTGATTTATTAAATGAAAGTAAAAGTGACATAAAGACAACATGGAGAGTAATGAATACTGT
>NW_013954182.1:13898-15642 GCF_001266775.1 Austrofundulus limnaeus
TATATATACATATCCATCCTGCTTTTGTATTTTGTAAAATGGCTGTGAGATGACAGTCTTGAGGAGGAAACTAAATGAAAAAAAAATATTATTATTTATCTAATATTACTATTTATTATTTTCTCTCTTGTGAATTTTTGTTGGTTGGTTTTCTTTTCCTGTTTGTATGGGAGTCAGCACCAGGTTTTGTATTTGTTCTTTGTGTTTATAACTGATGTAAAATTGATAAAAATGAAAAAAAGAAAATAGCAACTGGAGCCACATTAAAAGGAAGTTTCACAATACTATTATAAAGTTATAGTGATGATACTGAAGCTAAACTTAAAAATTAACATTGTTTGTGTATTTAAGTGTAATGTTTTTAAAAATGCGTTGAATTTTGTGAAGTTGTACCTCCTGCGAAAAGATGTGTGAACAWGTTCCAACACATTTTAARTTTTAGGTATTTATGGGTGATGTAGAACAGTATGGTAATGTGGTAGTGCATGGTCATTATGTCATTAGAAAACTAGAGCGTCTGATTTAATAAGCGTTTAATCAGCCGACCCGGACTGTGAAATCCTCCTTGGGCCAACCCCTGAATTGAGACACAGCTCTGAGGTATTCCTGCCACATATTGTTATTTTAATAAATGCAGTTGTTTGCATTTTGCAGCTTTTTACAGTTCCAAACACCAAGTCATGAACTGCTAGGTCACAGCTCACAAKGAGACAAATGGTGGGAAAACAAAAAGCTGTGTAACTCCAGCCGCTGATTAACAGACGGGGAGGATTCACTCCAGGCGGAGGACAARAGTTCCCCCAGATGAAATTAAATTTTGAGCAGTACAGAAATGAAACTGCAGAGAGTAAAGTGCAAATAAAGCGTTTGACATTTAACATTTTAGTCTTCAGAGTGGAAACATGCTGCGATGTACAACAGTTTTACAGCCACAGTAAACACACCAACATGTACTCCGATTGAGCTCCTTGTTACACTACATTTTCAGTTTATTGTATGCTGATGAGAAACTAAAACGTTAAAAATGATCACTGTCATTTAATGCAGATTGAGTTTCATCACTAAAGAGGGACTGTTGACAACATATAGTTAACTGTAAACAGAGTCCAACAAGCCTTGGTCACCTGCTGCTGAAGAGAAAATTAAAATCTGCAGAGATGACCTCACCTCCTGCCTACATTAATTCCAGGAACACATTCGTTACAACAACCTCCCCTCATCACCATGGAAACAGCAGCTCATTTTATCACGAGCAGTGGATTGATGGGTAATGACTGCCGAAGTCCCTCTGTGCTTCAGTCACACAGCAAAGACTAAATATTGTCTCTGCTGGTGGAATAAACCACATCTGAACACCTGAACACATCCACTAATAAACACTGAAGCAGCCTGATCACTACTGCTCTGTTCTTCTTTCATTCGATGCTGAAAAAAAATTCATTAAAAAAAACGCTGAGTCAGCAACATAATCAGTTTCATGTTTTATTTTTTTCTGTTTTCTGCACTAYGTCTACAGACTTTCTGCCAGGCATAGATTAAAAATGTTCAGCTTATTCATCCTTCTGCTATTTTTAGATTCTTGCTTTCCTTTAGACCAGTGGTTCCCAAACTTTTTTTCTTCTGACCCACAAAATATCCATGGCAAAAACTTGTGACCCCAAATATTACTGATCTGAGTACATGAACTTCGTTAATAACCCTAAAAACACAGGTTTTTTAACAATCTAAACAGCTTGTACACAAA
>NW_013954182.1:23563-25297 GCF_001266775.1 Austrofundulus limnaeus
ACATCTGGTGAAAATTTCATGTCATTAGCACCTCTAGTAATATATTTACTGAGAAAAACGTTGACGTGTTCAGTACTTATTTTACCCGCTGTAAATGTGTTAAAACATTTAGTCAACAGATTTCAGAAAAAAAAACACTGTAAGTTATGGAAAAGAACAAGTGATAAACACAAGTCTCATTATAGCATCTAACAGGTTTTCCTCCAGGAYTGTCCTGCATTCAGTCAGTCCATCCTCCCTGTCCCTGCTGAAGTGAAGCAACCCCACAGCATGATGCTGCTACCACCATGCTTCACAGTGGGTACACAATAGTGTGTTCAGGGTGATTGATGCTTTTAGTCTTTTCCTTTTAGGCCTTAAAGTTCAGCTACTTCTCAGATGAATCTTCTCGTTTTCAGGCAGTCAGTTTAGACAGACTCCATGTTGGCAGATCTGCAGGTGTAGTAAACTCCGCCCATTTTTACATGGTGTACTGAACAGAGCTGCAGGAGATGTTCAATGCTTTAGTTATTGTTTTATGACCAGGTTACACACTGAGTCCACCCTTGTGTAATTTATTGAGTATGACTTCTGCAGACTTTGTGTTAACTATAACAAGCCTTAAGTCAAACCTTGTTTTGCAGATGCCCACTGCGAAACACAAACAAATATGGTTTGTAGAAATTTGTAGGTTTGTGTGTATGTTCTACTTCATTTTCATCGTGTGCTGAATGGTTAAAAACTGTTAGAGATACTGTATATTTGTTTCCTTCTTTTCAAGAAGTTGTTAATGTGAATGTTATCGCCACCTAGTGGTACACCATGGGTATTTCAGCATTTTGTTAGAATGTATTTTGTAATGGGTGGGGGGATAGAAGAAATGTATAAAGCAATACATGTTTTAAAATATTTGGAGTATTGTTGGAGTTTACACTGTTGTTTTTAAGTAAAATCCAAAGTTTTTTTGTTTTTTTCATTTTAGCCATTTGTCTACATGACCACAGAGATAGTATGCTCTGATGCTCTGAGTCATTTTACTAACCTGGTGATGATCCTGGAGAAAATGTGCATTTTTTTGTTAGTAGTATTTAATTGCAAACATTTAATTGTGAACAGAAAATTAACTTTTCAATTTAAAGAATTGAAACATTTAGTGATAATGATTAATGTGTTCTTTCGTATTTGTTTTCTAACAACTTTTTACAGGTAAAAATCTAATGTTTCTGAACTCTTTAACATTATTATTATCATATGAGATTCATAAACATTGTGTTGAACCTCAGTTTGAAAGCTTTTATACGGAAGCCWAGAGCTGCCACATGACATGAACTTATTTTGAAACTGGATCTCGTTACAACGAGAAAGCTATCTTGTAAAAACAAGAAAACTATCTTGTTATATCAAGATAACCATCTCGTTATAACATGTTATGGTTTCTTCTGGTTTGTCACTTTCATGGAAGTTTATTGGCTGGATGGTGTGATGGAGAACACGACTGAATCACCATATAAAACAACGAACAGATTATTTGGGTTTGTGCTCTGATGTTGCAGCTAGTAGCACTTAATAATATTCACTCTCTAATCTGAATTCAGATGCTATTATTTCAAAAACATTATTCAGTAGGGGTGTCCCGATACCAGTTTTTTCAAGAATGAGTACAAGTACGAGTACTTCATTTTAGGTACTCACCGATACCGATACCAAGTAGCGGGGTTAGGGTGGATTATCTGTTCAACTTGTTGAATATTAAAC
>NW_013954182.1:26021-27611 GCF_001266775.1 Austrofundulus limnaeus
AAATATCTCCAAACTGCCGACGTTTTCTTCTTCTTCTTCTCATCGTTTTTCTTCTGTTGTTCGGGGGTGCGGTCAGAAATAACTTGTCAGTGCGTTAGCGCCACCGCCTGGTATGGATTGTTGTTTACCCTTTGTGCAGCGCAGCACAGGAGGAGACAAAAGCGGTATCGGTTAAGAGTATCGGCCGGCTTTTACGAGTACGAGTACGAGTACTTGATGCTGGTATCGGACCCGATACCGATACTGGTATCGGTATCGGGACACCGCTATTATTCAGTACTAACTTGTCATTTTTTAGTCTAGAAATGTGTTCCTCTCTCAGATTTCTTCTTCATAAAAAGGCATTTAGTGATTCAGTCGTGTTCTCCATCACTCCATCCAGGCAATAAACTTCCATGAAAGTGACAAACCAGAAGAAACCATAACATGTTATAACAAGATGGTTATCTTGATATAACAAGATAGTTTTCTCATTTTTACAAGATAGTTTTCTCGTTATAACGAGATCCAGTTTAAAAATAATTTTGTGTCATGTGGCAGCTCTACACTTCCGTACTTTTTCTCAATTTGTCACTTAGCAGTTTAATATTATACATATTAAAACTCCTCTCCATGCTTTGAAGCCCAGACACTAAACTGCCTGAGTTGAATCTTGAAATATTTGTAACACTGGACATCTGGATGACACTGCATGAATACCAAACAAAACAACATTTTATTTCGATCCTGTATGGGAGATTTGGCTGGAACTCACCGGACACAAAGGCGACTTTCTCCTTTAGCATGGGCAGAACATCAGAGGCCTTTATGCCCTCAGTCCTGAAGGAGCCTGGAGATAGACAGGAGAGAAAACTCTCAGTAATAATCCTATTATCAGATCAACATTCCTATAAGGAAGCACACACACACACTCACACACACCTTCCCCTCCTTTCACTTCAGCACCATGTAAAGCCCATATTCAGCTCAGGAAAAAATAAAAGACCACTAAAATGATCCGTTTCTATGATTTTACTCTTAATGTTTGAGTAAAATGAAAACTGTTATTTTACTCTAAGAACCACTGACAACATCATGTCTCCGAAATTCCAAACAAAAATTTTATATTTATTTGCAGAAAATGAGAAATGGTCAAAATGACAASACAGATTCAGCCCTTTCAGACCTCAAATAATGCTCAGAAAACAAGTTCATWTTCATTTAGAAACAACAATACTAATGTTTGAACTCAGGGAGAGCTCAGAAATCAGTATTTGGCAGAATGATTTCAACCAAATACAGTAGGGCTATTCAACTGACGGCCCGCGGGCCACATCCGGTCCACAAGTGACCAAAGTTCGGCCCGCCAATTGGTTCATTCATCTCTTAAGGTCAAACCCCCGGTTTTCTACTTTAATTACTCTAGGTTCTTTTAATTAAACATAGACATGTTGGGTATCTACAGAAACATCATAATCTTAGCTACAAGCTGGTAAAACCCATTTCTATGACAACTCAAGACAGTTAAAATGACAAGCAGTTGAAGATAAAATGATGAAAGTGAAAACAAAATTGGTTTAAAAATTTGGTAAGTCAGAGACGTCAAAATAT
>NW_013954182.1:28347-29635 GCF_001266775.1 Austrofundulus limnaeus
TTGGAAGAGAGACGAAACGTTTCATTAAAGAAGAACCGTCCAGAGGACCTATACAATTTTTTTCCTTTGATTTTTTTACCTGGATTACTGAGATGCATCAGGACATCTTATAGATTGATTAACAATTAATTAATAAGCAGCCATTTTTTTAAAAAAAACTGGAGTTTTCTCTTGATTCTAGAGGGTCTTCCCATGAAATGAAGGATTTAATAATCTCCTGAATTAAAAAACAGAAGCACATAATACATATTTTAACAATTTAYTTTGCCAGCTGTATTAAATACTGACTGAAAAAATGTGTATTTCTCCTACATGAAACATAAGAGAAATTTAATAGGTTGCTGAATGAGGAAAATGGATTAAAATAATAAAATATGATTTTTAGATGTAAAACTATTATTAATTTATTATAAATGTTATGATTGAAAGAAAGGCAGACAGAAAGGCAGATGTTGCAGTGGAAGGTGTCAAAGCAGTTTGGAGAGAAAAACAAAGTAAAGAACAAAAAAAAAGAAAACGATTAATCGATTATTAAATTGGCCATCGATTATTTTAATAACCGATTAGTCATCGATTAATCGATTAATCGTTGCAGCCCTACATAACTTTCATTGCTGTATGTTCGGCCCCTCAGCTGTTGACCTGCAGTAACTGTGGCCCCTGGAGCAATTTAGTTGAATAGCCCAGAAATACAGGGGAAACTGAGCAGTGGCCTCTTATTTTTTTCCAGAGCTGTTTCTGTATGTACGCTGTATCCATGTGTAACAAAACATGATCATAAACTGGAAGCCAGAATAATTGTGCAGAAAACCAAGTGAATTATCTGGTAAAAAGYTTTATTCTTCAGCTGTAAAACTCCATTTCCTTGTCCGAGCCACTGTCTCCCAGTGCCTGTGTGTATAGTCCTGAGCTGGAACGTCAACAATTCTTGTTTACATTGCAGAGGAATGCACTGAGCAGAAATATAACAATTCTATCCCTGTTTAATGCAAATGGCTATGATTAATCCTAAAGTGTAAAATAAGACTGTACCTAAAATTATTGAATTAGTCACAAAATTTTCTTCACATGCTTTCTGTAAGAATTCTGCACATTCATTCCTTTGTCCTGTCCTTGTCCTCACTTCATCTGGTCATCCATCTGTCATGTTATAAAATCTCCTTCTCTCTCATTTGTGTTGATGCTCTCTCAGCCTCCTCACAGCCCAGTGGAAAATGAGCCCAAATATCCACAAACCTGCTGTGTGTGTGTGTGTGTGTGTGTGTGTGTGTGTGTGTGTGTGTGTGTG
>NW_013954182.1:31367-33946 GCF_001266775.1 Austrofundulus limnaeus
CAGTGGATTCTGCGTATTTCAGCCCCACCATCTTTTTTTTTTTTTTGCCCCACCATCTTTCCTGTGACGCTGCAGTTCTCACCTGTCGCCACCTGGTGGAGCTCTTTTCCTTCTGTGTAAAAGTCTGCATTAAAGGTCAAGGAGTTTAGCACCAAGCAGGCACACCTACACCATCTCGCTGTGTCACGCTTCCAGTGGCGGAGTCAGACAGTTTTCACAAGAGGTGGCACCTGCACACACACACACGGAGGGGGCCAGAAAATGCTTCTTTTTTTTTTTCATGCATGGCATTTTACTGTGGATGTTGTGTTTGGTTATTCCCTCGTTTACTTAAACAGGCAGTGATTACAAAGTAAAACTACATCATGAAAACAATCTCAATGGCAGGTAAAAAAATATACATATATTTTGTGTTGCGCGGGACCAGAAGCAGAAACAAAAAGGATCATCAAACATATTTCTCCTCTTGCATTTAGTTATTCCCTCGTTTACTTAAACAGGCAGTGATTACAAAGTAAAACTACATCATGAAAACAATCTCAATGGCAGGTAAATAAATATACATATATTTTGTGTTGATAAGCCTGAGTGGTCTGTTGACTGACCTTTGTATTTGTTCAGTTGTTACGGGCAGGTTAAAATATAAAAATGTGTCATAATCATGTCTTGTGATTATTTGACAGGAGTTTTACTTTTAAACTGTTAACTGTTTAATTTAGTTATGTTAGTTATGATAGTTTAGTTATGATGTAAATACAATACAAATTAAAGCAAGATTTATATTAGAATAATTATCATTTTGATCCATACATTGGTAATGTCTGACTGGACCTTGTGCCTCTTTATGTTCAACAAATAGGGCCCTGAGGTCAAAAAGGTTAAGAACCCCTGATGTGTTGTCTATAATACAATGAATGTCCTCCAGCATGTACAGTACTCAAGGTCACACAGACAGGAAGTGACCAGACAAGTAATGGTATGTGCATGTGATCCATTTGATCTGGGTCTGTTCTCATGACGCACTACAGCAGCAAGGTCACAGTGGGTTTCCAGATATGTTGGTGTCAAAGGTCTGCCTGAAGCCCTGCTGGAACCATTAGCTGCGTTACCCCCATGAGCTGGTGAAGCTACAGACACACACACCTGATGCTGAGCCAGCGATACACCAAGGACTGAAACCCAGGAGTGAGAAAAGCAGACACAACTTTAAGTTCTGTTCACGTAGAAAGACGTCAGCCAGTGAGACAAGCTTTGCAGCAGATGGTGAAGGTGACTCCGAGGAGGCCCAGACAGCCAACAGCCGCCACTTTTCCAGCACTCAGATAAATTAGCRCAAATGTGACGAGCGCTCGGCTCCATTATTAGGGGCTCATTTCCCAGACGAGTACAGCTGCAGCCGCAAGTTCAAATGCTCACAGGGGCCTGATCTGGAATCAGATCCGCTTTGCTTTTATGCAAATACAAACTGCCGTGTTGTGTGAAAGGCCTCAGCATGTGGTGCCATCCTCCTCACACACACACACACACCGACACACGAGGGGACAACAGGTGAGGCTGTCTGCACCCCCCAACAACAGCTGCCCCTTCAGAAAGCAGCCACACCTCASATGTTACCACAAACCGACCCAGCTCAGACGTGAAACTCAAAGTAATTTCAGAAGTTTAAGCTCTGGGGTTTGAACTACCAACCGGACAACTAATGTGGTGGCTTCCTTTCTCACATGATGCATGTGGGAACTGTTCATCAGCAGTTTGGACCTAATGCTGCCTGAGCTTCAGGCTTCAAGTTTCAAAACACAGAGAAGTCTCAGCTCTAAAAATATAACAGTTAACAAGAAACATCCGGAGAGCTGAAATGAATTATACCCACTGGCAAAATGAAGCAACCAAAAAAAAGTATACAAAAAACAAGAGCAGTAAATAATACAATATTTAAATACAGTATGCCATTCACAAGAATCATCTTATAACAACATTTTAGGCCAGTATCTTCCTACCATAACTGAAAGTTGTCTTTATTGTTGTGTTTGTTTTGGGCTTTTTTGTGTTAGATTCTGGCCTAATCTACTGTTTGGCAGAGTTCTATAAAGTACTTGGAAAAATAACGAAAAGTAAAAAAAACTTAACAGAATATGACTTTGGTGAAAATGAATTCAATTGATAAGAAAAGTAAAAGTCATAAAACTGTTCACAATAATCATGAAATTAAAAGTACTTTTACACACACTGTGAGAGATTAAGTGTTGAATTCACTTAACCAAACTAATATATGAGTCTGTKCTTATTTAAATTTATAACTTGTAACTAAGTTTTAAAGTAAATAATAAAAGTGTATYTTTAGGTTTTGAATACAACTACTGTATATAAAAAAGGTAAAAGTTACAATGAAAAAAACAMTTCGAAAATTTCAAATATTTAAAAAAATTACTTAAAAACTGTGACAAAATAAAAGAACTTTGTCCATTTGTACAACCAAAAACTTAGAGCATCAATCAAAAGTTTAACAAAGATTTCTGACGTGCAAAAAAAAGTTTCCGCAAAAAACTTTGAATTTTTTTTAACTGAAAATACTTTATGAC
>NW_013954182.1:36984-39305 GCF_001266775.1 Austrofundulus limnaeus
GAGAGCGGCTACGTATGCTGTGTTTTTGGGAAATTGTAGTTGGTGAGTTACTACTTTATTTTACTACTTATGTGATATTACTACTACTTATACTCCTGTTATCTTCGTCGTCGTCGTCTTTTTCGCCAGTAGAAACAGCCGGCTGTTGATCACGTGACTCCCGTGATGCAATAAAAAGTGTTTCCATTGCAGTTTTGCGAAAAACACCAATTTCGATACGGTCGAAAAACCACCTCATCCTAGCGCAAAAACATTTTGTCAAAAAAAAAAACTTTTTTTTTCAAAATTGACGTGTTTCAATTGAGCAAATTTATTTTCGAAATTCTAATTTGCGCATTTTCATGGTCAATGGAAACGCAGCTAGTGATGCTCTCACTCACACCTAGAGAAAATGTAGAGTGATCAACACACCTAACAGGGATACTTTGGTTTGTGGGACAGGGAGAACATTTAAATTCAACTCAGAAAGACAGAAGGCAAACCTGTAACTGTGAGGATTGGTGGAGGAACAGACCCAGGGTGCAGGCAGGTTCAGAAAGTGGAACAAAAGGATTTATTAAAAAACTGAAAATGCTGTTGATGCAGCCAAAAATACTCACAGGTTCTCAAAAACCACAGGCACGAGCGAGCCAAAGCTCAGGGACAAAAGACAATGATCCAACAAAGAMAGGAGGACAAGATTCAGAATATAAAGCAAACAAATTAAGAGTAAATGAGAAACACCTGGGGAGACACGAGAGGAATCAGGTGTGCGTGGGTGGGGCTGGAGGTGAAACATCAGGGAAAGGAAAACAGGGGAACAGAAAAACAGAGAAAATAAAGACAAAAACACTGATCATGACAGTAACCTTCTCGTAAAGAAGCAACAGCTCTAACCACTGACCCGCTGTGTCGCATATTTATTAAGAAATATACAGTTTCAGGTTTTTATCCTCTACTTACAAAGTCTATTCCTTACATTCAATGAACTCATCTTTATCGCTTGTTATAAAACACATTTTGGTGGGATTGGGTTTAGTCTGTTCTGGCCCTCTGCAACATACCAAGTTTTGATATGTGTGCCTTTAGGAAAAAAAATGGTTTTCCACCCCTGAGTCAGAGTGAGACTCTTGGTTGTTTCTGGTGACATTTGGGGGCAATTTTAGGACAAATATCCTACCTTTGGGGACAATTGGTGCATTTGGGGACAAAAGTCGAGTCCCCATTTGGTTTAAATGCCATTAGTGGGTTGGGTTTAGGGCCAAGGTGTGAATTGAGTTTAGGTTAGTTTTAGGGTCAGGTAGGTACTGTACCTGTGAGGTTAACCTTAGGGTTTGTGGTCAAAGTTAGGCTGTAGAAATGTAATGGAAGTCAATGGAATGTCCCCAAATGGATAGCTGTACAAACATGTGTGTGTGTTCTCAATAGGTTTAACTTCTTGTTGGATAATATAAAACACACTTCCCTGCTGTTTTCACTCTGAAAACAATAACCTTTTCCTCCTATTAAAGAGTCAAGAAAAGTGCGCGCGCGCACACACACACACACACACACACACACACACACACTTGTCCAAAGGTCACAGGAACAAAATGCTCTCACCTACTGAGGAAACAGACTGAACTTTCAGCAGATTTCAACTGAAAAAATATATTTTTAATCGTCTCTCATGAAGGGTACAGTGTTGTTTCAGCCTCTTTCTTTCTGTTGTTCTGTTCTGTATTTACTCCACTTCAGCCAAACTGAGTGAGGCCAACTCAAACATGCTCTTTCGTACTCTGATCACAAAGATTGCTCTCTGGTACGAGCCATTAGGCCGCTCTTTAAATGAGCATAAAAGCTTGTGAGAGATGGAGCACTTCCTGCAGCGTTACACTGAACACCCTAATGAACTGAGCTACTTTACTTCAAACATGGAAGCAGACACATCAGCTCAGCATGCATCAATCCATCCATCACAATAGCAACACAAAAATCACTTCCTAAGCTTTCTGCACAGTCTACATAAAAATCCAAGGTGCTGTGATTGAGTGTTTTCTGTTGCCAAACTGCAGATTGTCCTGGATGATCTTCTTGGCAGATTAGAACATCAGATGGTAGGAAGAAGCAGGTAAGGAGGAAAAATGCTGAATTTTGTAATAAAACTCTAAATAAAGCAGTTTTTATTTTGGCCATATTACCTAACCCAGCCAGCTGATACAGATCTTGGTATCTGTCACCTCCACCACTGCACTGTGACGTCGTRATAGACAAATACAGCGGGTAAAATAAGTATTGAACACGTCACCATTTTTCTCAGTAAATATATTACTAGAGGTGCTAATGACATGAAATTTTCACCA
>NW_013954182.1:41518-43854 GCF_001266775.1 Austrofundulus limnaeus
GTATTTGTCACACGCACACGCCCCTCCCCCGCGTGCGCGTGTGTTTGTGTGGTAAGATAAGTGATAAGTAATGAGCACCTTTAAGTCCAGATTGAGGGCATTAGAGACTACGTCTTTGAACTGTCAATGTTTTTATTAGTGATTGTTTGTTTTGTGTTTTAATTGTGTAATTTTTATGTAAATGTATACTTTTTGCTGCCTCTTGGCCAGGACTCCCTTGAAAAAGAGGTTTTTAATCTCAATGGGACCTTCCTGGTTAAATAAAGGAAATAAATAATTTGTTGTAACAACGCTTCTTGGTAATAAATCTTATGCAAGGCACCCGATTGGCAGCATTTGGGGGTACAAGAAGTTCAAAAGACGAGTAAATAGGAACAGCAAAATAAGCTGTTTCCCACTGGCAGAAAAGATTTTGCAAGTTTTTCATATGCGCAACACTTATACCCAGCTCTCCTGCTCATCCTACAAATTACCAATGTTGCACCATTTAAAATGGGAAATTATCAGAGTTTCAAAAAGATTTATTGCCAAGAAGCTTTTTTACAACAACAAAAAAAAAATCTACGAAGTATATATTTATAGGAATTTATCATAACTTGGTATATATTTTAAAATGCAATAAATTAAACTGCTGTTTCTTCATGCCTTTAACAAACCCCACTGGAGCAGTTGCTGCTTCCTCTATTCCCTATCATCTATTAACAGCATCTGACTGATTCAGAGGGAGCCAATCAGATCACAGCTTCTGTTTGGTGGTGATGACATCATCTGGGCTGTGTTTCAGATTCACAGATAGATCCCATCTGGAGGGTGCTGACTCAGCACACACTCACACACACACACACATACAGCAGGAACTGCTCTGTGTGAAACAAGACTGGTAGAATCAATGAGGAGGTTTACTGAATCATTCCATCCACTTTAGAAAACTGCCTGTAGTTTGTTCCTGTAGTTTGTTCTTGGGATCTTCAGACCGACTCATTCCTTCACAAACACAGATTATGGGATAGACTCCGGGTTGCTTCCAGCTTTCTGTAGCTTTATGTTCAAATGGAAGCATGTCCTTACRTAAACAGTGGCACAATAAAGGTTAYAGAGAGCAGATTTTTTTTTCTATTTGGTCTCAAAACAACTGTAAAATTTTCAACATAATAAACAAAACTATTATTTCTAGAAAGATCTGCTCTTATTCTGCTGATGCCACATGGTGAGATTTGTGTCTCWGCATTTGTCTCAGCAAAATATCTCATGAACCACTGGACTAACTTTGGAGAAACTCCTTGAAAGTGATCATTAGACGTGTCTACAACTTTTGGAGTGAACCTGACTCAAAACAGGTAACGGACCTTAGCTAACACAAAGTGAGCTCCAGTAGACTCAGATCCTGCATCGTCATTTACCAAATACCAGCTTTTATACAGACAGCAGAGAGAATTTAATTGGAATTTACTTATTTACTCGATGGATATAAAAGCCATTATGTATTTGCTGTTTAGTTTACATAATGAAAAGCACTGGGCTGCCACCAGCTATATTTATATAGATTCATCTGTTTGATATTATCTATCAACCATTATTTGAATAACTTGAAGAAATTTATAGTTATTACAGATTAGTACTGATGTTAAAAGCACATTAGATTATTAGGGTTTCCTTTTTATAATATTTTTTTTAATGTTTGATTTTTTATATGTTAATTGATATAGAGTAGTTACATGTCCAAATCATAAACAACACATAAGTGAACCGTTATGATAACATGAGGTTGAGTTTATTGGATGAATGCCTGTGATTCAGCCGTAGGTCAGTAGGGGGCGAACTCAGGCATTGAAGAATCATGTATAAAAAGATGTACTTCCTGGCTTTTGGCCAGTGTGGCTTTCCTTGTCAGCTCGGTGACAATTAAACCTCACTCAGGTCCAGAATTCTGGTGTTGTRTGATTTTATTCCRTCCACAAATAATTTTATTTAACAATAGTGTTTTCATCTTGACTTCAGTCGTATTGAACACGTATTTTTCTTACAAACTGATGATGCCAAACAACATATTTTTTTATCTTTATTAGAGCACATTAAACTAAAACTCAGTGGTTATACTGCAGCAGAATTAACCTGGTAAAAACCAGACCCTTTTCCTTTGCTTCGTACAGAGCGTCTGGACTCTTAACTATAGAGTAGCGATTCTTGCTGGAGGCGTGGCCTCTGCTGAAGTTTAAAATGATTGGATCAGTTGGCTGTGACTTTTGTAGATAGCTCCACTGTGAAGGAGGCTAAGCTAAGAAGCTAACCGGAAATCATGTGTGCTGTAAACAACCCTACTGAGAGAAGAAATATAC
>NW_013954182.1:48342-50502 GCF_001266775.1 Austrofundulus limnaeus
GCTCAGGGACAGGAATGTTTTTAATTTATTTTTATTTCATTTATTTTTATTAAATTAATTTAGTTGCATTTAACCATAAATTTAAAGACTGTGTAAAGTAAAAATAAATGTGTGTTCTGAGGTTGTCACACCACAGAATTATGTGTTAAAAATCACCCAGCCAAGTTTGAACAACACTCAAAAAAAGAAATACTGGGTTTACTTAAAAATGTTATGTCAAGTGGTTCCACACGCCTTTTTTAAGTAGATGGTAATTAACAAGTTTTCATACAATTTACTCAAAAGAGTTAAGTATATTGGACAACAATGAGTTAAGTTAAGTGAACTTAATACGGTTATTTTCTTTTTATGTATGAAGTCTATGTTCAACTTACATGATATTGTTAAGTTTATTGAACTAACTGATTACACATTTAAAAAAACACAGGAATATTGAGTAAGACTAACTTGATATGGTTAAGTTAATCTTAATTGAGTTTAGTCTGTCAAATCTCTTTAGATTTACTCAATTGGGTTAGGTGGAACCACTTGACATGATTTAGTTAAATAAATTCAACACATCATTTCTTTGAATGTACAAAAACAATTGCAACTTCTCAGAACAGCACTTTATTAATTTCTAAAAGCCTTTTTTTCCCAAAGAAATACTCAAAATCATCAAAATGCAACACATGTACAAACATGAACATAAAATTAAAAAGTGTAAAAACATTTTTTTCTTACTTTTAATAAACTCTTAGCTTCAGCAAGGGCTAAAAATACTGTTAACCTTGAAATTATGTGTTAAAAGTAATAAAAAAAATCAGTTAGCTGTGGTCTGGAATGCTGGGGGCGTGTCTGGAGGAGCTTAAACCACGCCCACGACCCTGAACATTCCTGTAACSAAGGAAACAATGTTTGTTTTCTTTTCCATTAGAGCAACAGGGGGCAGGGTTATACTGAAGGCAGCTGCGTGACATCACGAGGCTGCCCTTTAAGACACGCCCAAAGAATCCTGAAACACAGATACCTTGTTACACAAATTGTATCTCCACTATTCATATATCTACAGTTGAGAGAATTTGTACTCATTTACAACAATCCATTTATGACATTTATAATGTTTAAAAAAGAAAATGTTACATTTTACTTTACACAGTCTTTAAAGTTTACCATAGATATAAAAAACAAATTTCATGTTAAGTAAAAAAGGGGGGTACCCCCCTGGTGGGCCACATTTGGCCCGTGGGCCTTGTGTTTGACACATGGTCTAAGCTGAGCAAAGACCAAATCAAAATAAATGATAAAACCTGTTTACATTTTTTAATAACACATATCTTATTCACAATGGAATCTGATATGTTTGAATGTTTGCACTAAAAAACATCTAGATGTATGGCATCAACACATCTCATAAAGCTTTTAGACAGGTGCAAACATGTGAAACGTCTCCTCTTTCTTTTATTTCAACTTTTGTCCAACTGTTTCTTAAACGGTCGACAGAGTCAATTATTAAACTATTTCTGCAAATGTCTATGAACTGATTAACCATTATAAAAAGGAAAACCTAAAAATATAGTGTTGTGCTTTTAACATCAGTACTAAACTGTAAAAAACTATAAATTTCTTCAGAGGATTCTATCTGTTCTACAGTCATCCAGGAAACAGCAAACTCTAAAGGTTTCAAACCAAAGCAACTGCATCTCTGTTTTGTAGTTAAAGACATTTTGTCCCATCCAGAGAACTTTGTCAAATGAAAACTGGAGAGTGTGGCATTCCAAGTTTTAAACTGTATGACCCTGTTCACATTTGTCACTAATTTCTGTCTTTAATTATCCAGTTGGGATCAATTAGAACCGAACACTGGTCCAAACTCCCTAAAAGTGCATTGAAAACATTTTGTCTGAAAATATCTTCGGAGGCGATCTGGATCACAGTCTGAACAGCAGACCATCTCAGTTTAATATGTGATGTTTGTGAATGATCCAAATTGTTGGATCCATACGACAAATGATAGGGAGCAAGATGCAGACAGTGAAGAGTCATTTATAGATGTTTTTTTTTTTTACTTCTCACAATATTTGAGCTGTGTATTGGCAAGAATTTGGTGATACCATACATATCATGACAGAGGGGTCACGATACGATATATCGCGATATATTTCGATACTGTAAACAAGG
>NW_013954182.1:56305-58172 GCF_001266775.1 Austrofundulus limnaeus
CTCTTGGAGGAGAGACGAAACGTTTCATTAGAGAAGAACCCATCCAGAGGACCTATACAATTTTTTTCTTTTTTTTTAATTAAATTTCTGTTATGTTTCATGTAGGAGAAATACACATTTTTTTCAGTCAGTATTTAATACAGCTGGCAAAATAAATTGTTAAAATATGTATTATGTGCTTCTGTTTTTTTAATTCAGGAGATTATAAAAAAAATCCTTCATTTCATGGGAAGACCCTCTTGATTCAAGAGAAAACTCAGTTTTTTTTAAATGGCTGCTTATTAATTAATTGTAAATCAATCTATAAGATAAATCATCTTCAGATTAATTCATTATCAATAACTTGCATCCATAAGGAGTTAACTTGATTTATATCTACGCATATTCATGTAATTAAGTGTTTTAATGATTTGGTCTATTAATCGATTAATCGAAAAAATAATCAACAGATTCGTCTATTATTAAAATAATCGTTAGTTGCAGCCCTACAACTTTTGTTTATGAAGACAGAAAGAACACATCAATAAGACACACCAACTCTCAGAAAGTATAAAAATACAAAACTGGATCTAACATTCAGTCAGTCGGTTACGAAATTTCCTTCACATTGGTTATTGTTTTAAAACTCTTAATAATTTATATTTTTATGCAGCTCTTCCAGCACAGTGCAATACTGATGTTTGAGAAAAAGCTTTTCTCACAATGAGTATACAGTAATGTGTGTGTCACACACACTGCAACTCTCAGATTTTAACATATATTTTAGGGCAGCTCAAATGTGTTTAGGAAGTCAAACRTGTTTCATTCATTGATTTCCTCAACTGATTCCAATTTAAGAACCATATTTAAGTAAGAACTTTATTTGTATAACACAGTCAATTCGCCACAAAGTGCCTCAAAATTAAACAGAATAACACACAACAGTTTTTAAACAAAACTGYTTTTGGTCAACAGCAGTTATTTGTTCAATCAATTCCATGAGAGTCATTGGTGTTGAATTATTAGCTCTAAACCCATATTGACTACTGTTTTGTTTACTAATAAATTTATCTAATCTGTTCACAAATAACTTCTCTAAAATCTTTGAAAACTGTGGTAGCAATGATATTGGTCTGTAATTGAACATTTGTTTATCTCCATTATAGAGAGGAATTACCTTAGCTATTTTCATATTGTCAGGAAATATACCAGTTGAAATGATAAATTACATATATAGTATGTAAACGGCTCAATAACACAATTTATTATATCCTTTACAAACATCATATCCATGTCCACCCAGTCTTTTGATTTTTTTTGCAAAATTTTTAACATTATTCAATGGTTCTTCTTTGTCAGTTCCATCAAGAAAAATACTGTTACTACAACTCATCAMTGTATGACTCACATTTTTATCTACTTTTTGTATTAAAACTGCAAGACTTGGACCAACATTCACAAAACATTGATTAAATCCATTTACAATTTCATTCTGATCATGCACTTCATTTCCATCTTTTACAAAATCATTTGTAAAAATGAAAGGGAGAAAAAACTTGGTAAAGCCGAACAGAACACTGAACTGTAACTTTTAATAAGGTCATCTATACAGTATACTCCTATTTAAGTGAAAATGTTTGACCAATGAGCAGAAAGAAGTTTATGAATGTTGGGTAACCTCTAGATTTTATTAGCAACATTTTTGCTGCCTTACTCCCTGAGCCTTAAATACTTTATTTCATATAAGAGAATGAGGAAGTTATATTTACTTAGATCCTGTCAACCTGGCTGACTGAGAACAATTATAATATATAACTAGACATGGGTTTTTACTATGTAAAAACAAGTGTGCATTGCTATGTAGCATGTCATTGCAGCAGCATTGGAC
>NW_013954182.1:59787-61333 GCF_001266775.1 Austrofundulus limnaeus
ACACACACACACACACACACACATATATATATACCCTATTATCTGAGGAAACTATGCATTCTAGTTGTCATATTGCTTAAAAGTAAAAATTGCTTAAAATGCCTGAGGTGGCTGAAGATTAATCTATGATGAGCAAAGCCGCCATGGCTGCCCCCTCAATAAAAAGGCTCCCTCCACCTGACAAGAAAAAAACAGTCCTACCTCAGTTCTTACACACACTCTCACCCATTTCAATTTCTTTCACCAAAAACTTCARGGTTTACTGGCAGTCCATGTTCAACTCCAGTCCAGAAAAATACTCATCTTGAAAACTATAAACATTCACTTTTCAAACCCGTCAGAAACGAGGGACAATGGTGCACTGCTTGTTTAGTAATAAAGAACACAAATATTTCTAATCTTCATTTTCCATTGGTCCATCAGTCCTCAGCTGGTCTCATCATCACTCTGATTCACTGTGTTCTCATCTCCTTACCCTCCTCTGCTGCCCAGCTGCCATGTGCTCACACACACAGTGGTTTCCTTGTTTACTGAAAAAAGCCAATAAAATGTTTTACTGCTGCTGTCGTGAAGGATGAGAGGCTAATTACTGACTGCAGAGAACAGAGAACAGAGATGATGTGAAGAAGAGAGAAACAGAAATGAAGGAACTGAAGCCATCAGCAGGTCAGAGCTGATTTTTGATGATTGGWGCATTAGAATCCACACCCTGCCACTCAGCACAACTACCGGGAATTAACGGTCTAGTACTCCTAAAAAGAACATATATCATCCAACGTTTGTGACTTTTAACCTAAGATCATCTAATATGATGGGACAAAGTTTAGAGATCTTTTTGTTCTGAATCCTGGTTTTAAAGGACACTGTTTAAAGGCGCCTAAACGGTTGTTTACATGAGAACACAATGCTGACACAATAAAACCTTTGCCTGTTTACAACTAAAAWATACTAAAACTACAAAAAAATAATGATAATACTAAAAAATATGAGCACATCTCTGGTTCTGCCTTGTCTCCAATGGCTTCCAGTTTGCTTTAGGACAGATTTTACTACTTAGGTGTGGCCCCAACATACCTTTGTGATCTCTTTAGCATCCACAGTTAGAGCAATGTATGTACTGAAATATAAGATAAAATTCAGAGGTGATCAGACTTTTGCCCCAAACCTGTGGAATGGTTTACCTTTTTGCATTTGAACTGCTAAAACTACTGAGACTGTTAAATCTCTGCTTAAGACCCATATTTACTCCTTAGCCTTTGATTACCTCCGCCAAAGGTGAGGTAATGTTTTCAGTCGCGTACGTCTGTCTGTCGTTCTGTCTTTTGGACAACATTTCTCAAAGACTTGTGGACGGATTGTCATGACATTTTTACCACATGTGGGTACTGGACCAAGGAACACACCTTTAAATTTTGGTGATGTTCCGGATCACGATGCGGATACAGAATTTTTTTTAAATTTCTTTTAACCCTCTGAGCTTGAAAGCTGTGATGCATTGACAGGGCTTCTGTAAAAAACAGTGACAGCTTTCTGTGTTCATTTGAAC
>NW_013954182.1:63292-64655 GCF_001266775.1 Austrofundulus limnaeus
TATTATGTACATAATAAATGTATTACATTTATTATGTATGTATATTTCTTTCTTTATACATTGTTATAAATATGTATACCAATTAAATTTATATGATTACTACTTTGTGACTATTTGTGAGTTCTGGGTGTTTGATTTGTATGGTCTAACGTTTGTTGAATGTTACTGTTCTGTTTATGTTTATGTTCCAACTAAAATATTAAGAAAAAAAATCCCACGTTTCCATGCTTTCTGAATAATCATTTTCAGTATAAATTAGCATCAGAATTTTTTGTATGACCATGCCAGTCAAAATAATCATAATTACATTTTTTTAAAGGAGAAACGTGCTTTTAAATCCTCTTTTTCACCTTTAAATCATTCAGCTGGGGTTTATATAAAGTGCAGCTGCAATGAGTTGGTCTGAATTCTTCCTTAAGGTAACTCCACAAGCCCCTCTTTCACCCCTTTTCTGAAGTGTCTTATCAACTCGTTTTGAGGCTGTCTCTTTAAATCTAAAAGGCGCTTCACATCTTGCCTCCTCCAGATTCCAGAGCTAGTTTGATAGAGGGGTTTACTATTATATAATGGCAAAGAATTATTTTTTTTTACAAATGAAATTAAAAAATTTAAACAATAGAAGACTTGTTCATTAGTGCTGGGCAGTATACCAGTTCGTACTGAATACCGTTTTTTATTTTTGTTATGATATGAATTTTCTGAACACMGACATACCGGTTTAAATAGCCTGAACACATGCGGAACGTTTCGTCGCGGCCGCTGTTTCCCGGGGGACACTTTTCCTCGCTGCACCGCGTTAGCATGCTAATGTTATTGTTGCAGCAGCGGCTGGCGATTCCGCTTCTTATATTGGCTGATGTTAAAATAACATTCCGTTTTCACCGTCGCTGAATGTAGTAAACACATCTTCAGTGACGTGCACGGTTAGATTTAACACGCAACTTTAATATGGAGACACATGGAGTCTTTAGCGTGCTTCTATGGTGAAAAGCCGGGGGGAAGAAGTTTAGTGGAATTGAGTTGACTGGCGTGCAAGGTGAGTCGTGCTGTTAATCTTTATTAAATAACATAAAACAATAGACCAGATAATAATCTCTTCTTAATCCTCCTCCTTCACGACCGGACCAAAATGCATGACTACTGTCTCCAACCAGGAGGAGGAGACAAGACATTTAGAGGAGGGAACCAGCGACACAGACAGAGGTACAGTAAAAGAAAAAGGTTAATAAGCGGTGTTTGTACATTTTATTATCAGCTGAAATGTGATGAAAATAAAAATACCGTGATATACCGTGAAACCGGTGTAAATGTCGAAAATACCGTGATATACCGTGAAACCGGTGTAAATGTCGAAAATACCGTG
>NW_013954182.1:65392-66456 GCF_001266775.1 Austrofundulus limnaeus
ACACACACACACACACACACACACACACACACACACACACACACACACACACACACACACACACACACACACAAACACATCAATAGTAAATGCGTAGCTCCTCCCTCCAAGCTTCTTTACGTTGGCTCTTACACAAAACACTGGGACGTCTGACGCCTCCATGTGCGTTCTGAATGGGCTAAGGTGGTGAAGGTCCCTTGTGCCTTTAAGCAAGGCAGTAGAGGTGAAATAGTCCGCATCAATGGATCTCAGGTTTTGAAATAAAAGCCTTTATCGTTACTTGTACACAACATACTATTGTACACAGTCAACACATTGGTATGAAATCAAAAGTGAACATCTGAAACATCAGCAGTGTGTCTGCGTAGAGATATTTCTGAAAAAAGAAAACTCTAGTTCTCCAGCCTGTCTTGAATTGGTCT
Source organism: Austrofundulus limnaeus (assembly GCF_001266775.1). Taxonomy (NCBI): domain Eukaryota; kingdom Metazoa; phylum Chordata; class Actinopteri; order Cyprinodontiformes; family Rivulidae; genus Austrofundulus; species Austrofundulus limnaeus. The sequence goes on from NW_013954182.1 coordinate 65,815, forward strand.
TTCTGAGCTAAGCCTTCAGGTCACATCAACAAACACAACTCATTTAGTTTCTTCTCTTGTTACATATAAAATATATTAATTTTATGCTGATACTTAGGGATCCACCATTGTGAAAATTTCAGGCAATATCGATATTTGATATAATTGTTAATGTCACGGCCGATAACTGATATTTACCAATATTACACAAGCACACAATGTATATAAATGTATGCACAAATACACTTGTGTCGTTTTTTGATACCGTAGAAAAACAACCAGAACGCTGACATGGCTCTCTTCTTCAGTTATTCCTGGCTGTGCATCGTCACTATCACTACCATGATCAAACAAACATCACTCGACAAACCGTTTCCCCTCCCGAAACAGAAAAACAAAAATTTAAAAGAAGTCGGAAATCAATATTGGACRTTAATTAGGGCTGTGTRTTGGCAAGAATTTGGCGATACGATACATATCATGACAGAGGGGTCACGATACGATATATCCCGATATACAGTATCCCGATATATTTCGATACTGTAAACAAGGCGATATATTGCGATATTTTTGGTCCAAAAATTATATTAAATAAAAACCTCTTACTGGAAAAAAAAAACTAAAAACCAAAATTCATTGTCTCAGAAAATTCTAATATTACAT
>NW_013954182.1:67456-72050 GCF_001266775.1 Austrofundulus limnaeus
CCGCTGTACAACCATATGAGACCCAGAGGCAGAGTCGGTCGCAGCTTTATTTTTTCCCTCCCCCTCCTCTGCTCTGTCCTCACTCTGCGCTCCGTTACCAGAGCAGGGAGCAGCAGCGGTCAAAATACCTCAGAAACTTGAACAAATAGGCTTTAACAAGGCTTTAATAAGCTAAACAATAGAGGTACATGAGAAAACGTGTTCATAACGAATGAAAATAAATAAATAAATAAATAATTAAAGTGTATCCATGCCAGTCTCAAACCCTGGTCTCCCACTCTCTGGTCCAACACTCTACCCATTGCCCTGTTGGAGGCTTGTTATGAAATGAGCTGTGCATTACACAACAACACCGTGATGGCTTTTTATAGTGAGGAGGTGGAGTTTCACCTGGGGGTTGCTAGGTGAGGGGCTGAACGCAGGTTCWGGTTGGTTGTCATACGGCTTGTGACATCACAAAATGACGGAAGTATAAAACTTGTCGTTAATACACATTAAAAATACATTTACTTACAGTAAATATGCCCCTGGGTGCATTTTTTGGWCCTAGGACTGTTTTTTAAGAAGTACATACCCAAAGTTGAGTGAAAAAAACCTTTAAAAGTGAATTTTGCATGATAGGTCCCCTTTAACAAACGTTAGTGCAAATTTGTTAAGGATTTTTTTCAAGTACATCTTACAAGTAATTTTTTCAGTGTAAGTTTGTAATGGTTTTGAACAAGAACAAAAAAAGGTAAGACACACTAACAAACCACCTTAGCTACAGAGAAGGTTCTGTGGTAGAAGGTCATGTTGAGAGCTATTAACTGATAACTTTCAAAATACAAAATACACGATAGTTCTGTCCACTTCTTTTTCATCTGGACTGAACTGTAAAGTATGTCCTTCTTAAAGGCCACATGTCAAAAGTTTTTAATCAACTCCAGAAAGGTACATCTTTTTTGGGTTAAAAATATATTGAAATATTCTTAAAACATATCCAAGGATGTTTTTGCTTCAGTTGTTTTTACCTGGAATTTTGAATCAAATCAAGATACAATACAGAACTGAAGAACATTTCCATCCATCCATTATCTTAACACACTTCTTCCTTTCAGGGGCATGGGTGCTGGGATCCAGCAGTCATGTGACTTATAGAGACAAATAACCATTCACCCTCACCTGGGGACAATTCCCAATTAACCAAACAGTCATGTTTTTGGTCTGTGGGAGGAAGCCGGAGTAAACCAAATGCATCGAGAGAACATGCAAACTCTACCCAGAAAGGTCCCGGGATTCAATCCAGCAACCTTCTTGCTGAGAGGCTACAGCTCTATCAACTGAGCCACCGTACTGCTGAATAACATTTCCTCTAGTAAAAACACAAAAACACCCACAAACTGAAAGTTAGCGTGGACGATTGATACATGGCGACTAACCCACATACCCAGCACAGAACATTTCAAAATACTGACTATATGACATAACTTCTTGCCATACAGTCATCTCCTGTTTGTTTCTGCTACTGTCTATGATCACTGTGGGACCGCAGAGCTTTCCTGATTCAAAAACCAGGCACATCGTCAAGCTGCTGCTAGCTTGAAACTGCCATTCATGCTTTGTTTGATGTTGAGTGTTTAAATATATATCTTCTTCTGCTTCTTGTCTCAGTACAAATACATGTCACAGTAAATCACTAAAGACATGTTAGCAATAGATTTGATAGATTACCTAACTCAGTTTGGGACAGGTGTACATTTTGGTTTTGCTCGTGTGCCAGTGGGGCCCTTTAAATTTTGACATGAGGAAAATACAGACAAGAGTTCAGAACTGAATGTTAAAAGTGGATTTTAATGTAAAATGTGCAGTCTGTGCCAAAATKTTTAAAGGATGTCTGTAGCTGCGTTTCCATTGTAAATGTGCGCAAAACTTTGTCAATATTCTGTTAATGTTGAAAAAACACAGTTTCGCAACTGCAGTGTTTCCATTAAGTAAGAAATGCTATTAAAGTCACGCGTGAATATGTTTGTTCATTACAAACATGATGACAATGGATGTAAACACATAGCATGTTGCTACCGCGACACTAGTGCTCATCATCAGAGGARAWSGTCGGCGTCTTTTATCGAGGCTTTCCAGAGACAAGTCCCTACTTGGGAGCGGCTACGTATGCTGTGTTTTTGGGATATTGTAGTCAGTGAGTTTACTATTTGTACTACTTCTGTGATATTACTACTACTTCTACTTCCTGTTTTCTTTTTCATCATCGTCTTTTTCACCAGTAGAAACAGCCGGCTGTTGATCACGTGACTCCCGTGATGCGAAAAAAGTGTTTCCATTGCAGTTTTGCGAAAAACACCAATTTTGATACGACCAAAATACCACCTCATCCTAGCACAAAAACATTTTGTCGAAAAACGTAATTTTTTTCTAAATTAACGTGTTTCCATTGAGCAAATTTATTTTCGAAATTCTAATTTGCGCATTTTCATGGTCAAAGGAAACGCAGCTATTGATTTCTTTGGATAGAAACCTGTCAGTCAGTTTTGTTGATATGTATATTTGTCTGAAACCTCAAGGAAATGTGACTTTCTGAACTGTGATGAAGCAGCAAAATGTTAAAACTTCTGATGAAACAATAACAGTCTTTAACAAAATGGTCTCATCATTGCTCTCATAAGTTAAATATGACACGCCGTAACTAGGATCATTTGACAGATTACTGTATATAATGTACATGTATGTAATGAAAAGTAGTGAATTTTCAGTTTATGTCAAGCGGCTTATGGAGGAGGTCCTGCCCCAAGTGGAGGAGTTTAAGTATCTCAGAGTCTTGTTCATGAATGAGGGGAGAATGGAGCAGGAGATCGACAGGCGGATTGGTGCTGCATCTGCAGTGATGTGGACGTTGTACCGGTCTGTTGTGGTGAAACGAGAGCTGAGCCAGAAGGTGAAGCTCTTGGTTTACCGGTTGGTCTACGTTCCTACCCTCATCTATGGTCACGAACTTTGGGTAGTGACCAAAAGAACGAGATAGTGGATCCAAGTGGCTGATATGAGTTTCCTCTGCGGGGTGTCTGGGCTCTCTCTTAGAGATAGGGTGAGAAGCTCAGAGTAGAGCCGCTGCTCCTCCACGTCAGAGGAGCCAGTTGAGGTGGTTCATCTGGTTAGGATGCCTCCCTGGTGAGGTGTTTCTTGGCTGGCCTGGGAACGCCTTGGGATCCCTCCAGACGAGCTGGCCCAAGTGGCTGGGGAGAGGGAAGTCTGGGTCTCTCTGCTTAGGCTGCTGCCCCCGAGACCCAACCCCGGATAAGAGGAAGAAAATGGACGGACAGTCAAGCATTTATTTATTTTTCCAAATGAAGGACTGAATTTCCTTCCATAAAACTTGAGGGTTCAGAGCTTTAAGAGGTACAGTATTGACCTTTGTTTTTTGTTCCCATCCATCTTTGCCTGCTTCTCCTGAAAGGCGAGGGACACCAATACAGAGACTTGGACTATTAATTAATTGTTTGGTGGATTATACTATTCCTGATGGTTGAAACTTCTGAATGTTTTTTTTACCAAATAGTAAAAAGTAGAAATAGAAAAATCCCAAACCGACTCATGGATTTTGTTCAACACTGTGGGCCAATTCACAGAACTTGAAGTTCCCTGTTGTTGAGACTTGGAGGTTCTCCATTTCACCAAACTCTTGCTAATAAAACATGTCAGGAGATAGGAAAACAAAACAACAAGAACCAATAAAGTCTCTCCTAGAATCCCAGTTAAAACCTGTTCATGAAGCAGTTTAACAAAAATCCTTTATCAAAACAGGACACAACGTCATCAGCTAATGTTATGGGTTATGTCAGTTATATGTTTAAATAAAAATACTTATTTTACATGTGAAGTATTCTATTTTTTATGGATGTTTTTATTTATAAATGGCATACACAGGGATTTTTAAGCACCACCAATAAAGCAATAAATGTATAAAACTGTATTCCGATGACAAATTCTGCTCAAATTTGTCAGAACACAAGAGATATTTGACACAGTATTTCACCATATAATATAAGTTTCTTCAGGTAAAATATGTTTACATCAATAAAAAATGAGATGTAAGAAAAATTTAAGCAGAATATGACAAAATAAAATGAAAATATAACATTTCATAAGGTCCTTTACAGATAAATACCCCACTTCACCCCATTTATTCTGCAATCAATAAAAGTTAGCTGTTTTCAGAAATCTGTATTGTTTTTGGCAGTAGTTAGATATGCTAGAACTGTAATAGTCTGTCATTTGTTGGTATTAATATTTTATTTATTTAATAAATAACAAATTATAAAACAAAAAACAAAGAGGAATAATAATATTGCATTTCCTTGAATAAGAATGCTTGTTTTTGAATACTCGATACATTGTTTCTAGGGGTGCAACGACACAGAAAATTAATGGTTCGGTTCGATACTTTAGTCTCACGGTTCAAAATTTTTCAATACAAAAAAGATAAATTTCCATGCCCTTTAACTTGTAATTTATTTTAATTAATTATGAACATTTGTTTAACCTCAAAAGTACAGTTTTTAAATTAAATGTTGCTGAAACAGCAAGTTTCTCAGTGGATCTG
>NW_013954182.1:73050-75714 GCF_001266775.1 Austrofundulus limnaeus
AAAGTAAATTTTAAAAATCTGTATTGTTCGATACAAGTGTGTATTGAACCTAAAGCTCTGTTCGATACGGGTACATGTATTGTTGCACCCCTAATTGTTACTGTTTTGTTCTGAGCCCTGGTGAGGCTTGAGCAGACCTTTTATCTTTACTAAACATCAATGAATGACAGACATTAACTCACGACTTCCAGCAGGTTAGATGAGAAAATGAGCTCTAATTACACGATGTATAATGTGTGCGCTTCACCTTTCTCTGAGACAGACTCTGACATGCATGGACTGACATCAGCCGAGCAGAGAGAGGCAGAATACAGCAACTGTGATGCTTTTACTGGATTCTAGAGATGAGCTCAGAAGCAGCATTTAGCACTGCAGCTTTGGTGCCCCTTGGTGTGAAAATAGTGAATCTTCCAGCATGCATTTATACAAATATACCACCGCTACCTTCTGCTGTTAAAAGAAGAGTCAAAAGTTCTTCTGGCAGAATAATTCCTGCAGCTCCTGAAAGACAGCTGGCGTCACTTGTCTGATAAATAGTCTCTGATTGCTTGTGTGTAGGTATCTGTGCATGTGTGTCACTTCCTGTTTCCGCCCGATAATYTAGGTTTGTAATTATAAACTCTTGATTAGCGTAACACTGATTCAGACTYCGCCGTGTGAATCTTCCTGTTTTAAGAATGCTTTCCTGCTCTTTTAAATCTGCTGGTGCYGTGCAGCATTTTCATTCTCATGACTTCCTTCAACTATAATGTTTATTTTTCCACAATGTACTAAAGGACTGAAACGTTCCAATTTGTTGGAGCTGGTGCAACGATAATTATGTGGATGCTGGAGTTCATACCGAAACTTTAATGTATTTTGTCTGCCATAAAAATGCATACAATTCAACAAACCTAAATAATAATAACCAGGGATGCAACTAAGGGTGGGACAGTGGGGGTACTAATTGCTGCAACCCCAAAGAACAACTTGKTCAAATAGTCTTGGGCTACATTCATACTGAAGGCTTTAAATTTCCAATCTTTTTGCTCAAATCCGATTTATTTTTTTTTGCAAATTTGTTCTCCATCAGACTCCAGAGTGAACTCTCTATGTGCAGAAGAACCCGCAACGTCAGCCTCAGCATGCCGAGTTTACTGACGTAACCCACATAGCTAACACGTTCTCACTCYGGACTCGTCAACATATTGACGCTTGGTCAGGTACCGTCTGCGTCCAGTTTTGACGCGTCGGGTACCCCCCGCGTRTCAGTCCTTGCTGCCCGCRACTTTTCCGGGTTGCGTCACTTAGGGGTCTTTGGGTTGTGGGGTCTGTGGTTAACATGTGGGATCAGGATTAATGGTTAATTKTAGGTACTGGGGTCAGAGATAGGCTGTATAAGGCTAATAGAAGTTAAATTTAGGGTCTGGGATGGTTAGTTTCGCGCATTTCCTACTCTTTAAAAAAATATGACAACACGCTCGTCCTCCTCCGCCTCATCTCATAAAGAACTGACAYGCGGGGGGTACCCRACGTGTCCGAAGCTGGACGCAGACATCTACCTGACCAAGAGTCAATATGTTGACGACTTGGGAGTGAGAATGGGTTGACATAGCAGACAAATGTGAGCTAGATCTGGTGTCAAGCTAGGCTGACCGCTGGCATGGCAAATGGTTTGTCAACAAAATGTGGGCCAGGTCTGGCTATGATAGTAAATGGCCTAAACTTACCGTTTTTATTCATTAGGGGTGCAACGATACAGTAAATTCACGGTTCGGTTCGTTTCGATACTTTAGTCTCACGGTTCGATATTTTTTCGATACAAAAAAGAGAAATTTCCATGGCCCTTTTAACTTGTAATTTATTTATATTAATTATGAACACTTGTTTAACCTCAAAAGTACAGTTTTTTTAATTAAATGTTGCTGAAACAGCAAGTTTCTCAGTGGACCTGCGCTCAAAAATGCAGCCTAGGTGGAGTAGTCGAACACAGATCCACTGATCCTTCAACACAGAGCATCTTCAGAAGACAAGCTGATAAAGTACATTTTAAAAATCTGTATTGTTCGATACGGTTCGGTACGGTTCGATACAGGTACATGTGTTGTTGCACCCCTATTATTCATGTAWAATATGATTTCGAGCATAATACGATCATTTTTTGAGCTAAAAAAGCATTTAAAAATCTAATCATCAATAACCCATGTATAATACTACCTAGGGATGGGTACCAAATTCGATACTTTTTTAAGTATTCTGTCGGTACTACCGAGTATCTATTCACTTAACATCAAACGGTACCATGTTTCGGTACCTAAATGCATCATTGTGACAGTATTGGCGTAAGAGTGGTGAGTTTTCCATGCTCGTCCTGAACGCAGCATCGCACAAGAGCGTAATGACGTCAGCAGCCGCTGCTTCAGTAAACAGAGGCAGAGCTCGGTCTGAACGTAGCTGAAAGCCTCGCAGCTCCTGAAGTAAAACTTGTTGAACAGATCGCCTCTGAATTATCTGATGGATTAATTATCGACGAACATAACGTTCGCTTGCTCAAAGTAAATAAAGTACCACCACTTTCTTTATTTCATCCACCATTAAACAGAGACCGACAGAGGAAAAACAACAGAGGAGCTTCCCGACACACGTCTGACCTAAAGAGCACAAGCAGCCAACAAGTGTTGGACG
>NW_013954182.1:76714-78305 GCF_001266775.1 Austrofundulus limnaeus
GGGGGGGGGGGGGGGGGGGGTACTCGACGCGTCACAATCTGACGCAGATGGAACCTTGGAAAAGCAACATGTGAGGACTTGGGAGTGAGAATGGGTTGTACTATCACATGTCGCAGTGGATTCTCGACTGCGAAGGACATGACAAATCAAAAGAAAAATACGAAGCAGCTGGACTTGCTCTGTAGCTGAAGACGTGTGAAGTTCCAAAATTTAAACGACATGACTTGAGGTTGTGCAACACGACCGTTCAGACCGTTCATTTAGAAAAACATCTGATATGTATCAGATTTAGAACCACAAACTAAAACGTCTTGGGTCAGATTTGTAAAACATGATTTGTCACATTTAGACTGTCATGAAAAAACATGATATGGGCCTCATAGGGACAAAAAAAACTTAGAATTGGGTCACATTTTGCCTGCAGTGTGAACAGTCTTCAGCACAGTCTAAATTTTGTAGGGTCAAAAACGACCGTCTCAGCGAGATACGTCTTGCACATAAATTAAGTCTCGAGGATGTTTCATAATGACTGTAGGGGTCCTCAGACTCTAAAGTTTTACACGTCTTCAGAAAGATGTACGATACAAATTTTCTCTCAAAGTAGTCACAAAGTTTTCACAGACTTCTTAAACTTCTTAAAGTATTAGAAATGGATTTTAACAGCTGAGATCTTCTCTGAAAGAAAAACTGGTCCAAGTCTAAAACCTGATGGTAAGAAGTGGGCCTAAAAGAGCCATTTTTGGTCCTGTTTGTCTCTATTTGGCCCAGTAATGGACTTGAGACCTGCTCTGGTTAAAAAATGTCTTCTTGTGAATTAAACTGGAGTTTATGAGGTTTGAAATCATTGATTTTTGTTTTATTTACATTTAGAAAATCCCATGTTTTTCAGAATTGGGGTTGTTGNACACACACACACACACACACACACACACACACACACACACACACACACACACACTGAACTGCAGTTGATGCTCCTCCATGATTCCTCCTGTTTGTGGAGCTCAACAACAGCATCAGTTCCTGCACACGTGCACGTGCACCAACACGCGCACGCGCCTCTCTCCTGAGCAGTGAAAGCCCCTCGGACAGTATTTGTTGTGTCTGTGGACAGAAGCCCCCCCAGCCCCCCCGGCTGCCGGTCCCGGAGCGGATCCGGTGCTTTATGGACCTTCTTGCTCCGGTCCTCCGGTTGACTCCCCCCTCCTCCCCTGGCCCACACCCAGACAGGATGCTTCTCTTTGGGGGGGTAGAATGGGGGGTGTTTTGCTAAAGCTGCCCCCCCTCCCTACCTGTTTTGTAGAAGGCATCAGTGTCGGGGTCGCTGGGCGCCTCCTCGGCCGCTTCCGCGGGGTTCATCCCAGAATCCGGTTCAGTAAAACCCTCAGGACAAAGGACGGAAGAAACAAGCCGCGGGCTCGTGCTCCTTCTTGCTCACGTGTCCTCCGGGCGCTCGTGCGCCTCCATCAGCCTCTCCTCGGGCTGCTTTCTTCGGTTTGTTGCCTCTTTCAGGGCAGAATCCGTTCCTGTCTATTGTTCCCGGTCCAGGCTCCCTCCCTGCTGTCCGCCTGGCTGTGTGCGCCTCCCTCCC
>NW_013954183.1:0-2100 GCF_001266775.1 Austrofundulus limnaeus
AAAATGAACGGCTGGCAGGAAAGTTGACATTTTAAACCTTAATAAAAAAATCGACACAGGGCTTTAGAATATCGATACAGTATTGGGAAATGAAATATTGCGATATTTCAGTGTATCGATATTTTCTTACACCCCTACTCAGCCAGCACCCCAAGTGCTCCGAAAACAAGAAAATAAACCTCTCCGACGCTAATATCGAGACGGTTTGTGGAAGGGCACCGGTTTTGGGTGACTTACATATGGCTCATGCCACCAAATGTTTGGATAAAAAAAAGATTCTTCTTCTCACCCCTTCCTCACAGCTTATGAGTGACAACAAAAACAAACGAGAACGTATTTCTGAGAATGAAGGAGCCAGCTATAAACAAACCATTAAAATTCTAATTGTTCATTTGTCTGTTAGCAACATATCTCATGAACCACTGGATAGATTTTAATGAACTCTCAGGAACTAATCACTGGATGTGTTTCTCCAACTGATTAACTTTTGGGGGCAATTTGATTCAAGATGGCCGCCACAGCCAGTCAAACTTTGGAAAGAAAAGGCTGTAACTCAGTCAGTTTAACGCTTATTCAGCTCAGAGTTGTCCTGGTAGTTGAGAGTTATTAACAAAACATACTCTGAAGTGATCATGCAATATTTTGTAGTATTTTGTGAGCTGGCAGCTGATGTTTTCAAAGTCACCAAAAATGGCTAAAACTCCATTGTTTCTTTGCATAACATCATTTTAGTTTGAATTTCTGGCATTAAAGTCAGCTGACTTTTAATTGAAACAAGATTTTTCACACTTTCTTCACTCCAAAAGCGTTTTATCAGAGGTCAAAACCTCCAGGGCGTACTGCTGGGAAACCTTCCTAATTTCCCATGACGCTTTGCGTTGGAGCTGTGGAACAATCCAGCAGCCTGTTGTTTTCTTGTTTTCCAGGTCTGGTCCGGGAGCACATGATGTTGACACCACGACTTCCCCACTCAGACTGGCCTCTGAGTCTTTCTTCCAAATCTAATATACCCATCCATAAATAGCTCACCTATTGAGCCCATTTGCGCTTCGAGCGAGCGGCGCACGAGCCAATCCGCGCCGCCGGGATCCTCCTAAAGCCCGCCCCTCCACGCGCCGCCGCCGCTCCCATTAGCAGCTCCTCCTCTTCTTAACCGCCCACTCGCCATAAATGGCCACACGAGGGGGGGGGGGGGGGGGTTGATTGACAAATCGAGCCACGCCCCCTTCATTTTCAAAGCCCCTCCCCCTTTCCTCCGGCTCCCCTATCAGTGGGTTATTTTGGCAACACGGATACGCATGGAGCTCCCATCAGCCTCCGCTCTTCTTTTCTTTCTTTCTTTTTTTTTTTTTTTACGCACCGAGTCCGATTATGCGCGCAGGTACACGGACCCTAATTGGCTCATTTTCCACCGCTGCGCCGCGCTGTTAATCACCTGCTGAGGACTAATATGAAAGGAGTGGACGTGGAGGTGTGACCGAGGCTCTCCTCTAACATAATAAAATAAAATAAAATAATAATTTAAATAAGAACAAGCAAAGGAAGAAGAAGAAGAAGAAGAGGAGGCGCGTTTCTCGTGGATCAGATTCTTGTTTTTCACCCCCTCTCTCTCTCTCATCGCGTCCTAAAAGCATGGATGTCCTGGCGAACCACAGTATCTTCCAGGAACTTCAGCTCGTCCACGACACCGGCTACTTCTCCGCCATGCCGTCGCTGGAGGAAAACTGGCAGCAGGTATGTGCCTTAACTTCTCCCCACCACGCCTCCCCCCTCACTACCACAAATAAATGGAACCATCATCTAAAGCGCTTTTTTTTTTCTCTCCAAGAGAGGCGCGTAATAAAACTGTCAAACGCGATGAAGATCCAGCTCCAATAATGGAGACTGAATAATAATAATAAAAAAAACGACTTGAGTTACGCTCCCTCTCCTTTTATTGCTCATAACAGATATCCAAACCATCTTTACTTGGGAACTAATAATGGAGCGTCTCCATAGCTCATCTTTTACGCACAACACATGGCGATGGATAGACTTGGAGACCTGCTGTAAACAGCACCTGTCTGTCTCCTTTGCTGTTTATATATATATATATATATA
>NW_013954183.1:2129-19702 GCF_001266775.1 Austrofundulus limnaeus
AGAGACACCTGTCTGTGGTGCTGCTGAGACACCTGTCTGTGGTGCTGCTGAGACACCTGTCTGTGGTGCTGCTGAGACACCTGTCTGTGGTGCTGCTGAGACACCTGTCTGTGGTGCAGCTGAGACACCTGTCTGTGGTGCTGCTGAGACACCTGTCTGTGGTGCAACTGTATGATATTCTGAATTTCTGTGTATTATTGGTGGTTTTTGTAGCCGTGATGTGCCAATATGTATGGCTTGTTTGTAAATTATATGGATTTTCTCCCATATTGCATGGATACAGGGCCAGATAGGACAATCTTATAGATGTTTTCAAAAAGTTGGCTTCAAACTCATGAAGTCTCAGAGCTGGCAGCCTGTCCTCATCCTGCCCTCCCTGCTCTTTCTGCCTTTGCAGACTCTGTTATCTCTGCAGCCGCCAGGTCCGTCCCTGCACCTATTCCTGCACCTATTAAGGCCAAGGTGTAAAATCCACGGCCCGCCACTGCATAAACAACAAAGTTTATGTAAATCATTGGTAAAAATGTTTTATTTTGTGCCTGTTTGGTCGCACAGGAAAAAAAATCCATTTATGCAAAATTATGCAACCCCACAAAGAAGGTGCTGCAGGGAATCATAGGTCTTCTCTTAAAAGATGTGACAGCATCCCACCCCCAACGCCATGCGTTTAACAATAGTGGGGCATCCCCCCGCGCTCCAAGCTCCGGGACCCTTAGTCCTGCTCTTTTTAACCCTGCTAGCATGAGTGCTGAATCTTATTCATAGCACCTTGTCTCCATCACGACATCTGTAAAATCCAAACATGATCATCCTGAAATTAATGAGCCGTATCCACCCCATTACATTTATCTGTTTAGTGGTGTTTTGAGCCTTCCTTTAGGGCATATGCATGCTCCTCTGTTCATATTTATAACCCGGGCTTTTTTTTATTAGCCACGTAGCGGGGCGCTAACAGTTGGGAGGCAGCATGCGCTTTGATGGTGATGGCAGGCGGTACGGTGCGGGCCAAATGTGATGGGGGGGGGACGTGGAGGGAGAGAGGATCAGCTGCCAGGGAAGAGGGCCCTTTGAAAGAAGGGAGGAGAGGAAGAGATGGCAGGAGGAGAAGTGTGGAGATGGAAATCAAGTTTGTTTCGCATACTGCTTAACTTTCTGATAGTGTCTTGTGATCAGTGAATATTTATCATGCATGGTTGTTTTGTAAGCCTCTCTATTCTGAGGCATTTTCTTCGTATTTGATTCAGGGTTTGTGTATGTGAGCGCAATACATCTCTAAACATTTATAGGCCTTATCTAGCATTTTCTGTTAAATTATGTATATGTTTTGGTTCAAATATAGCTTAGATGAAGAATAAAGATCAGCTAAAACATATTTTTATCTAGCAATTGGACATGTTTATTTATGAGTACTGTAGGGTTGCAGGATGAAGTGAAAATACATCCTCATTTTTATATCAATTAGGGATGCACGATAACTCATTTTAAGAACTGATACTGATAACCGATAACTTTCTCCTTCTAATGGCCGATAATCGATAATAACCGATAATGTGCCAAGAGATAAGACTAGTCAAAAATGGGTAAGATCATAACGTAAATAAACACCAAAACCAAATGACACTGTCAATTTTACCATTTGAAATAAACTCTTAGCAAACAAACATTTCTTATAATATATCAAACGAATTTCTCAAATCTTTCCCATCTTTTTAAATAAGGCACATTAATTATAAAAGACCTTAAACACTGATCTCCGATTTAAACAAAAGAGAAAAAGTCATTCCACAAGTTCAAAACAGATGATGCTCGAACACAAGTTAGATTCAAAGTACATTTGTTTTTTATTATTATTAATATATGATTTCAAACATTTTTCTACCTGAAACATGCTTCTGAGATAATAGTGCAGAAATGATCACCTGTCAATCAAAATGTGAATGCATTACGTCTGCATCATACTTATGGGAAGACACAGAGAGAGCAGCAGATTGTTATTATAAACCGTGGTTAACAAGGAGATAAAAGCTCCGGTCTTTAGCGAGGGTGAACGGCTGGTTGTCATCATTTTCATCGTTAAAGTTCTTGAGATCTGCGTCCTCTCCGGCAGTTTTATTGGATTTGTCAAAAGCCTCAGGAATGATTTAAGTCCTGACGAGTTCTTGAACGCTAGCTTGTTGTTAGCATTTTATCAGACGGACCCTGTGCTGCATTCAGGAGGTAATGGATTTTACATGTTCTCAAATTGGGATTAGTTGTTCCGATGTTTATAATTATAAATTTTGTGTAACATTCAGGGTTAATTGGGAAAATAATATAAATAAATCTTAAAATGACTAGTTGTTTTTCAGCACTGAGTATTCTAATTATTTTTCTAGTGAGAAAGTTGTTTATTCCGACGCAACTTGAACGTTGCTCGGGTCGTGTCGGACGGGAAGCGGCTTGACCAAAACGGATAAAAATAAACACGCCCTTTCATCGCCTCGCTGGCAAACATGTACATATATTATCGGTTCTGTTTGTTATGATATCGGACCGATAAGTATGATGTCATAATTCCCTGATATCGAGCCGATAACTATCGGGCCGATAACTACCCTGCACCCCTAATACTGTATCAATGAGAACAATCAGTATCACAAACAACTGTGTGGATCACAAGTATTCACATAATTTTAATCCAAGTGCCATGAAATCAGATTTTAAAAGCAATGAACTGCCTTTGCACTTGATTCTCATTTCCAGTTCCAATGCTACGTTTATCTATAAATGTTCAGTCTTGTAGAGAAGAGGTGTCAGCCTCATTTTCACAAAGGGCCACGTGAGCATTGTGGTGGCCGTCAAAAGGCCAGTTGTAATTAACTTCAGCATTTTGTGTTCAACTACCACTAAATACAAAACATCACTTTTCTCATCTCATTGCTATGGTGGAGCAATGGCTACTTTTGAACCCTGCGCACCACCACCTAGTGGTGAGATGCTGTCATTTTGCGACCAAAATAATCAATTTTGGGAGATATAGTTTATGATCAATGCTGCCTTTAAAGCAGCATATACTTATTTTAAAAACATTAATAGATATATGAAGCTCTCGCAGACCACATAAAATGTGTTGAGCCACTTTTTGCCCATGGGTCTCGAGTTCGACACATTAGAGCATCACCACATTGCCAAATTTGTCTGGCCCATTTCTGGCCCACACAATGCACTAACCATCACAGACATCCTTTTGGTGGCCGATGTGGTTGGTGGCCAACGCCATGTAAACCAAACTAGAATAGAATAGAATAACTTTATTGTCTGTCCCAGCCAGGCCAGTTGTGGATCACCATCTTAAAAACAGTGCAATCATTGCCAGACCTGGCCCACATCTGGTTGATAAACCGCTTGCCACGCCAGCAGTGCCAGATTGACACCAGATCTGTCCCACACCTCTCTGCTATGTGGGAACATCTTGTTATATTCTATAATGAGGTTTTAGTAGTTTAGGTCCAACTTTGAGTCGTACCTCTTAACACTAGGATCTAACACTAGGAGCAGTGCGGTGGCAGTAATGATGGAGTATTTATGGCATGAGGCTTGCATGCACCAACTTGGCTGCATCATCAAAATTTGAAAGCATAGCCTCATGCTTCGGCTACAATTCCAACAACTAAACACCTAGCAGCATCACGATTGCCTTCATACTGAAGATTTTCCAAACTTGTCATGATCCAGCCTCGTTCTGATTGGTCATACAGCTTTGGAAAAAAATTGAGAGACCACTAAAATGATCAGTCTCTATAATTTTACTCTTTACTCTTTTGAGTAAAATGAACATTATTTTATTCAATGAACTGACAACATGTCTCAGAAATTCCAAGCAAAAATGTATTTATTTACAGAAAGTGAGAAATGGTCCAAATGATGGCAAAGATGCAGTGCTTTCAGACCTCAGATAATGCACAGAAAACAGGTTCTAGAAACAAGTATTAGAAACAACAACATTAATGTTTTAACTCAGGAAGAGTTCAGAAATCAATATTTGGTGGAATGCTTTCATCCAAATACAGGGAAACTGTTCAGTGGTCAACTGTTTCCAGAGCTGAACAACAGCGAACTGAAGTCACAACTGAAAATAATCAGCAATTTCCTTCAATGTTGCTGAATTCAGTCCTTCAGTTTTTGTCAGAAATGACTCTGGCTGTCCCAACTGTTTTAAAAACAACAAACGGAGGCTGCTGTATCTTTACTGCATCATTTATTGTAGCCCATGAATGTAAGAAATAAAGTGGGTTTCCCTCACTGAGGTATATTGGCTACAGGCGTCATGCAGGCTTCAGAAGATTGACCACTGAGCAATGATTTATCATGGCTAGAATTCTGAGTAGAACTGCAGAAATATTTATTTTTCATTTGTTAGCTTCTGCCTATTAGAAACATCATTCACTGCAGGCGTGTACCTTGGCTACACGTTTTTACCTGATGTGATAATATTTACCGATAAGCATTTTTATAAAATCAAATTAACGGTTGTCCATATCAAACTGAGTTTCACTGATGTGCTGACCTAAATTTAAAATGTCACGGCTACCACATTCAGCTTCACCAGCTTGTCCTCACACTGAACAGTATGGCTGCAACCAAGAAAAGTCTATTCAATGCACCTCATTGGTTTTCCTGCCTCACGTGAACATCAGTCAGTCTCAACTCTGACTTAAATGTGTATAACTCTGCTCATTCAAATACATGACATAGCCAAACAACTGGCTGCTGATTGACATAAAGGTCAAACTAGGTTTCATGCAACTAAATATTTCTTGATCTATCTTTTTAGACCTTTAGTCTTTGACATTTTGATGTGTCACAATCCGGTTGGTTCTGGTGTGTTTAACAAAATTAATGGTCACTGATTTTATTTTCATTTTATTTCTTTGGTGGCTCAGTTGGTAGAGCTGATGCCTCTCAGCAAGAAGGTCACCGGTTCAAATCCCGGTCCGGAGACCTTTCTGGGTAGAGTTTGCATGTTCTCTCCGTGCATGTGTGGGTTTTCTCCAGGCACTCCTGCTTCCTCCCACAGACCAAAAACATGACTGTTAGGTTAATTGATAACTCTAAATTATCCCTAGGTGTGAGTGAGAGAGTGAATGGTTGTTTGTCTCCTTTGTCTCTATGTGTGTCCCTGTTATGGACTTGCGACCTGTCCAGGGTGTACCCCGCCCCTCGCACTGTGACTGCTGGATATGGGCACCAGTGACCCACGTGACCCTGAAAAGGAAGAAGCGTGAACAGAAAATGGATGGATGGATGGATGGATGGATGGATGATTTTATTTGCTCCCGGTTTGTGAAGCTGGAGTCTTGTGCGTCACATGGCTAATTGCTGCACTTAAATGATCATAATTAAATTTATTACTTACATTTTTTCTGCCTCGACAAGTAAAAGCTGATAAAAAAAGGCTCACGACCCATTTTGCTGTCAGAGGTATTCTTCTGATTGGTCATGTTGAAAGAAGTCTCAATCAATGGTCGTCAAAAATTTGATTGTCCTATAAAACTAAAGTGCTTTTGAGGTGATGAGGCATTTGTGACAACTTAAACTGAGTGTTTAATCACATGCTTTGATGGCGCAATAAGTGGTCCAGATTTAACCTCTGGCCTGCATTTATACTTGGTCAGAGATTGCAACTATAATTGCTTCAGCAAAATAAAGGGAGTCAGAAATATTGTCGTCTTTTATTCTAGGGAATGAACAACTAACCGTGTTAAAACTGGAGACAACTCTACCCACTGATCACTAGATGGGGTTTTAATACAGCCAGCTGTATTAAAACATTGTCTCAAATAAAGTTTAGATCACTTTTAGGGTCTTAATTTATACAAAACAGTAGGATCATGAGTCAGGATTTTAACAATTTTTTGTTCTAAATTGTCAATGAAAAATTCTAGCATCTTTTAACTTTATTCATTCACAGTTCAGCTGTGGAAAATGTGCTTCAACAGTTTAAACCAGGGCTGTTTTCCAGTCTAATTTTCTTGTTGCAATAAAGACAGGCTACACAATGTCGTACCTATTTGCACATTTAGTCTTTATCAAATGCGCAACTTTTCAGGAAAAAAACAGATTTTTTTGTTCAGCTGATTTCAAGTTCACATGCTCTTTTTTCCTATTTAATTGCTTATCCAGTCATTAAACTACAAACAGAAGTGAAGGGTGACCAACACAGTTTATTTATGCAAAAAATATGAAAAGCAAAAAGACGCTACTACTTTTGTAACAATAAACCTCATCAACAAAATGCTTTAGAAATAAATGTGGCATTTTAATATAAAGAAACGTCCTTATGATTGCAGATGTGTTGCAAAAAATCTCCAGTTTTGCACAAAATTGTGTCTAAAAGTATTCAGGTTTTTAGCATAATATGGAAATTACAGTAATTTCCTCCCAGTTATTACCCATTTGTGTTTAACAGGATTTGAATGAAGCAAACTGGTAAAAAAAATTTCCTTGGTTTTCTTCCACCTAAAAACTCAATTTGTGTGTGGATGTGAATGGTAGTTACAAGCACAGCAGATTTCCTTTAAAAATTGCAATAGTGCGGACAGAGTGTTAGATTTGCTCAGTTTTTATCAAGACATATGCAAACAATATCTGTTCAGTATATACTGGGTTATCTCAATAACAGTTTTTTTTTTTCAAATATACAACATATTAAGTGTAGCAGAATTCAAAAATAAATTAAAAATACATTACATTTTCTTTCAACTTTTATAACTATTTTAAACATGGAACTGAGAAACATCGGACTTGAAATGTAAACTGTAACACATTCAGTGGCATATTGATATTAGTATCTGTGCCAGTATTGGTATCGAGGAGTTTTGTACGAGTACAAGTACTTGTGAAAATCCTGGTATTGGGCCAGATGCTGATACCAGTACCGGTATCAGGACACTACTATATGTTCCAAAATAATTCTGGCAGTATGCAAGTTCAAAGTATTTTTGAAAATTTAGGGGTCTAAAGTTCATTTCCAAGGATTCGATATAAGACAGACATGGCCAACTCAACATCACTCATTGGTTGGTGAAATGCTATTTTAAAGTCTCAAGATTGTCATGTAGCTATAGTTATAGTTTAAATCAGGACCACAAACTTAAGGCAATCTTGGTAATATCATATTTGAAAGCTTTTGAGCTACAACCACATATGTTGCTTGATGTTAAAAAACTCCTAATATTCAAAAGGTTATTTACCAAAAGGTTTTAAGAACTTTACTTAAAAAGAACCCCTAAACTCTTCATGAAACTCTACTGTTATGGTTCTTTGCAGTAAAACAGAATAACATCTATCGGAGCTAAAATCTTTATTTTACACACTCATTTCATTGAGATGATCATGTTTGCCAATGCTTTAACATAAATCATTTTTTGAGCCAATACCACAAAGGACATTTCCTTTTCTAATGGAGGAAGTGGAGCTGCTGAAGCAGCCACTGGATTGTCTCAGCTTATCTTGGCTGGCATAAAGAACTCATCCCAAAAGCCCTTTAGGAAATGGACCCTGGCTTTGTGCGCGGCCAATCAATGGTGTCTCTCCAGATCGGCGTCTGTCCAAATAGACTTAAGCCATGTGCAATTCCTTTATCGTCGCCATTGTGCCGTGTTTCTGGCACCTAATTTCTTGCCCCCCTCACACACACTCTCTTTCCCTTTGCCCACTCGTTACCACAAGACCAGCAAAAAGACATGTTTATGCATGCACGTAGGTGTTTGCAGAAGCACTCCATAATCACACACACATTGTGCACTCGCCCAGTTATGTGCGTGTGCAGTCAAACTTGCATAATTACGCACATTGAGCTCACAGGAACCGCTGATCAGCTGCATGACCTTCTCTTCAATAATGTTAATGTCACCACCTAGGGGAGGAGGAGGCAGGAAGAGAAAGGTGGATAATGGTGGGGGATGGTGGGGGGGTGTGGGTTGACAGGAAAAAGATGAAGAAACACAAGTGGAAGAGAAGAGCGCACAATAAACCTGTCATACCGCCACCTACCCCACCCAGAGTCTCTTTCATTCACCATGCTCGCCTCCTCGCAAGTATGCTGTACGTCAGTGCGTACAACTAGCATGTCTCTGTTGGTCGCAGCCTAACATTTACCCTGTACAAGCCCTCTTTTTCCTGCGTGTGAGGCCTGCAGCTTGCCCGCTGACAGGATCTTGTTATGCCAAATGTCACACTTCCAAAAAAAGGATTCGACCCCCTCCCCGCAGTGAAAATGAAGTCAAGACCTGCCTTCGCTCTCCTCTGCCTACTTGTCCTTCCATCCCCTCGTCTCCCCTCTCTTCTTTGCCAGCCTTCCTTTCACTTATCTGCTTCTATCCTCTTTTCTGCTCCCTTGAACTACCTCACACACACACATTTTGGGTTTGCAGCCCTCAGCATTTCACTGAATAAAGTCTCCTTCAACGGGCTGGTTTTAGAAGATAATTAGTACTCACCTAGGTAGATGGGGGGKGGGGGGGGGGGCAGAAGCAAAGAACAGAAGAAATAGCTGAATTCTGGATATCGATCTATGGCGAAGCAGAATGGCAAAAAGTAAAAGAGTGATGAGAAGGGTCAGTTGAGGGGTTAAAAGGTATTGACGATTATTCTTTGAACAGATGCGTGTTTTTCTACACAGTCAAGGCTTCACACACTTATCGCGTCTCCACACTTTTAATACCTAATTATGCTCTGAAATAGGAATAAAGGCGAAAGAAATTCCTCGCTTTTTAATTCGAAACTCATTGTCTAAAGCCAACAAAGAAGCAGTAAAGGCTTTTGAGAAACCGTGATGTGGGAGAAGTTGTTTTCCTAAAACCATCACAGGAAAATGCGGGCATGGAGGTGTACGGCAAAAAGGAAAACGGCACGGCTCGTTATCTTCTCTTCTCATGGTAGAAACAGTCCTGAGCAGCTTTTTAATTTGATTTCATTACAAACACTGTGCACACTCAAACATTTTTTTGTTGTTCCTAGAAAGAAATGGCTTAGAGGAGAAATCGCACTCCCTTAGCAACAGACGGCGGCCTATTTTTAGCAAAGGTGCAAACAAGGAAAGAGAGGAGTTGTAAAGATTGTAAATGTCTCTGATGTGTTTAGTCTGTGCAACCTTATTCCTGATAATGGAGCTCGCTGCTCTGTCTGTCGGTGCCTATTTACACACAAATGAAGTGGCGAGTTGCACGCACCCAGCGGAGCCGCTAGCCTCCATCTCAGCTGTCAAAAAGCGTTAGTGGCTACAAGCGAAAAACACGGTGATCCTCGGGATCAAACTGGCGTCGCCCGTTCAGACATAATAGCTTCATCCTTGGACACAGAGCGTCCCCCCCCCCCCCCCCCCCCACGCACCGGCGCCTCGCTGCTCAGAACCTTGCCAGCTTGTAGGAAAGTAATAGACTTCTCAGGATGCCAGTTCACACAAATAAGGGATGCAGCCTTTTATTTGCTCTCTGCAGGGAGAGGTGTTTGGAGTAATGGGGACGAAGCGGACCATAACTACAGCTGAATAAATCTTCCTATCTCAGCTCAGTGAAAAGTGGCACACACATGGCTCGTCCAAGCGCCATAAAAATGCTTCCTGATAGGAGTTTGGTGCTGTTTAGGACTTTCTCTCGCCTCTCTGTGGTTCCCTGCTGCAGCGGGTGGCAATCAATCAGCGTTTAATAGGCCGTCTTGGTGACTATCCTTGCGTTTGACAGCAGTGCAGAGTGGCTGCCTACCTGGTGAGAAGATGGCATCTTACAGATTTTCCTTCCTCAGCGTGTAAAGACGTTGCAGATGATCTAATGACTGTTGAAGGTGTTCGGTGGGATGTAAGAAATCTGAAGTGCATATAGGTGCGAATGTGCCTGAAATGAATCTAAAATGAATGTTTTCTCTCCCGTAGACATGTCTGGAACTGGAGCGTTATCTGCAGACAGAGCCTAAACGTCTCTCGGAGCTTTTTGACCAGGATCTTGATGGCCTCCTTACTCCAGCCTACCTAAAGGAGGATGGCGAGGAAGACCTGACGGATTCCCTGCTCCCGGGCCTGCCCCACCTTCCGGAGCCACTGAGTCCACCTCCGGTGATCCTGTGCCACGCGCGGCAGAGTGTACCGCCCTCCGTACCAATGACGAGGGACCTGAAACCCAAGGGACAGGAGCCTGAAAACGCAGAGGGGCTCGAAGGGGTCCACCAGGCTCAGCTGAGCGCCGTTACCTCCCTGACGCCCCCGTCTTCACCGGAACTGGGCCGACACCTCAACAAACCCAACCAGACGCTCACGGCCACGGCTGATGGGACGCTGACTTTGAAGCTGGTGGCCAGGAAGGTGGGTCTCAGCGCCGCCCAGCTGGTGGCAGGACATGCACTTCCTGTCCAGGTGAAGGACGAAGAGGAGGGGGCAGCGTGCATGGTCGGAGATCTACCGGAGAACAAGAAGAGGATCCACCGTTGCCAGTTTAATGGCTGCAGGAAGGTGTACACCAAGAGCTCCCACTTAAAGGCACACCAGAGGACACATACGGGTGAGTAAATGACATCTTTTGATAATGCTATAATAAAATGGACTGAATCATTCATAATACTCTTTATTTCAAGGAAACTAATCAGACATTTCAGATTTGTGGCATCTCTAATGTGCAACCTATTAAATAGGGTTTTAAATACATGATTGTTTTTGTTAATATAAAATGGTAAATTTATTCTATTTCCAAGTGTTTTTACCCTATTTGTATGTTACTTATTGGATTTTTCTTTGAATATTCAACCTTCCAGTTTGGTCCAGTCAGTTCCACCTACCAGCCACCTCTACAGACTTAAGACCAGCTTACAGCTGTTCATACATGTCCTGCTGCTAATTTCTTTTGAATTTTTTTTTTTACATTTGCTTGTAACATTTCTCTCTTCAGGAGGCATGTCAGTGGTAGGTGTTCTGTTGATAAAAGCACTCAAATGGATAAAGCACTTTTTAGGAAAAAAGCTTTTGTTGGTATAAAAAAATCTAAATTTTCTTCAGATTTGCCCATTTTACTGTACTTAAAATTTGAAAAAAAAAAATCACTACCCATCAATAAAGACATCCTTTTAAAAAGTGTGGTGTACCTGTTAGAACCAGTGACAAAACAAGCAAATGTACAGATGCATCTCAAAAAAAAAAGTTTTTGCCAGTCAGTTCAGAAAGTGAAACTCTTCTATTACATACATCCATTACACGTAAAGTGAAATATTTAAAGGGGACCTATTACGCAAAATTCCCTTTTTAAAAGGTTTTTTTTTTACTCAAATTTGGGTATGTACTTCTTAAAAAAACAGTCCTAGGACCAAAAAAATGCACCCAGGGGCATATTTACTGTAAGTAAATGTATTTTTAATGTATATTAACGACAAGTTTTATACTTCCATCATTTTGTGATGTCACAAGCCGTACGAAAACCCACCAGAACCTGAGTTCAGCCCCTTACCTAGCAACCCCCGGGTGAGACTACACCTCCTCAGTATAAAAAGCCGTCACCGTGTTGTTGTGTAATGTGTAGCTCATTTCACAACAAGCCTCCAATGGGGCAATGGGTAGAGTGTTGGACCAGAGAGTGGGAGACCAGGGTTTGAGACCGGCATGGACACAATTTGGTTATTTATTTATTTTCGTTCGTTATGAACACATTTTCTCATGTACCTCTATTGTTTAGCTTATTAAAGCCTTGTTAAAGCCTATTTGTTCAAGTTTCTGAGGTATTTTGACCGCTGCTGCTCCCTGCTCTGGTAACAGCATGCAGAGTGAGCGCAGAGCAGAGGAGGGAGAGAAAAAAGAAAGAAAGAAGCTGCGACCACGACTCTGCTTCTGGGTCTCATATGGTTGTACAACGGAGCTTCTGCTATTATTAGCCATGCTAACATAAATTCTGGCTTTGGAGGGCGGAGTTAATGTCAACAGATTTTTGGAGGGCGTTACCAACAGAGCTCATTAACATAAACAGCTCTTCTGAACGGAAGTCAGAGCAGGCAGAACTAGAAAATGGAAAATTTTATTATCTGAGAATTATTTTGTGCATTAAATTGAATGAACATGGTCTGGATAGCCCACAGACATACCATAAAAAATTCTAGGACCCATTATTGGTCTCCTTTAACCTGTTCTGACCACATTCATGCCTTATGGCGTCTTTGTATTCACCTTTATAGTCAGGTTTAAAGATTCTCAGCAGGCTTGTATACCTAAGGATAATGATTTAGGTTGTGTCTTTATTCAAAATACTTTTATTGATCCCAAAGCAAAATTACCATTTGGACCAACCCATATAAGAGAGAGGCAAAAACAAAAACAAGAATGACATACAAGAGAGAACAGGTGCATGGGGTCCTGCAGCCATAAAGAGGCGATACCCTTGCATTAGAAAAGATAAATATCAAACATGAGGGTAGATGAAGGATACAAAAAACATCTTGTACTGTTTCCCTAACAAGGACAAAATATGAGTTTGCAACAAACAAACAAATAAAAAAACACTGCGTAGGGCAAATTTAAGCCAGCAAAGATGGTGGTATGAGGAGGCGTGTATCTGAATTAGGGTTGGGCAATATTGGCAAATAAATTAATCATGATTAATTGTGGTATTTAACCGATAACGATTAATTTGATGATTAATCCCCTGGAGTCCCTGGACACCCTCATGTCCTAGTCACATGACCAATTTCAGGGAAAGATTTGCTCTTCATAAAAGTCTGTTCCAAATTGTGTCAAAATTAGACCTCAGGCTATACATCAAATTTTGAATTGTGTTGATAGATAAATAAATTACAGAAACTTTTTTTAACATTCATCATATCTGAAGCAGAGAGGAGCAGCGAGCGGACTGTGACTGATGGCATTAATCGTATTAAACGTCAAGTGCCAAAAAGTAATCGATTAATGTTTTTCTGACGATTAATTGCACCCTATGATTATGCCCAACCCTAATCTGAAGCTGTGTTGTTTGTGAGTGTGTACGCATCTGCAAAAGGAAACCGTGAAACCGTACCCCGAAGCCCCACCCAGCCATAGTTTCTGAAAAGGTAGTGTTCATCAGGTTGACTTGATAGCTCTCAGACCAGTTCACAGACGGGAGTGGGAGTTGGGGGTGGTGGGGGCAGAGCGTCTGTTGACATAACATCAGGACAGTTTGAGACACAGTATCTAGGCCTCAAGGCCAACACACGGGAGCCAGATTCCAATAATCACAATAGTTTTGGTACAGGCCGACACTTTTGATTTTGTCAGCCTTCAAAGTCTTCACTGGGACCTCTCAATGGTGAATTTCAATCATCCACATTTGTTGGTCGTTCTCGCCTCACCGTGTGTGCAACTTCCCTAAGATCTATTCTAGTGGTTCCCAACCCTGGTCCACGAAGACCCCTATCCTTCATGTTTTACTTGTTTCCCTGCTATTCAGCAGGTCTTYAGAAGATTGTTAATCACTCATTCATTCAAACCAGGTGTGTCAAATCAAGGAAACATCTAAAATATGCAGGACAGGAGTCCTTGAGGACCAGAGTTGAGAATCACTGCTTTAATACATGTTGTCTGATTTATTATTTACAAATATGTAGAAATTTAGTTTAGTTTTAGGTAGGTTAGCACTGATTTTAGAAGCACAACACTATATTCTTAGTTCTCTTTTGAAATAATAACAGTGTTAATCTATTGTTTAATCTATTATGTCTTGATTAAAATAGGTCTAGCAACATGTCTGAAACATTTTGTCAACACATAAATAACCGCTTGAAATGCATTAGGTGAGAATTTTGTCTGAATGCCTGTGACTCAGCCGTAGACCAGCAGGGGGCGAGCAAAGGCATTGAATAACTGTATAAATACTTGAACTTCCGGTTTTATAGTCAGTGTGGGTTTCCTGTCTGCAGCAGCAGCAATAAACCACTCAGATTCCAGATTCTGGTGTTGTATGGTTTTCATTCCTTCTACAAATCACTTTATTTAACATCTGTGTTTATCACCTCAATTTCAGTTTATTGAACACGAGTTTTCTTACAAATAAATGGCAAAGAATCAATGGCTTCCAGAGGCAATACTAAAAAACATAAAACTAAGTCAATATTATATTTTGGTCAACATTTAAAGCAGTGATTTTTAGATGTTTCCCTGATTTGACCACCTGGTTTGAATGACTGAGTAATTAACAATCTTCTGAAGACCTGCTGAAGAGCAGGGAAACAAGGAAAACATGCTGGATAGGGCTACTTGAGGACCAGTGTTGGGAACCACTGGTCAATTCCATCCCGCCAGCGAGCTCAGGAAGCACAGCTAGCCTGCAACCCTCAGCAAGAATCACCTCCAGCTTGTGATTCTGCTCCAAAAGCATCAGAGTCTGAGTGTTGATAGCTCAGCATATATTTTCTAAAATTCTTCACAACCTAAATAGAGATGGTTGAGATATCAACTTCTTGAAGTTTGTACAAAATGCTAATAAAAATGGGAAAAAAACTGTCTTATTAAAGAACAGGCTTTTCATTATTTCACATTATTACAGAAGACAAAAAGTAATGACTTTACAGAAAATATTTTACTGCATATAGGTAGGTTGTCAAGGTTCCTTTAAAGAAAGATTGTGTAACTATAACTCTCCCGCTCCTCCATCTCAATCCCAAAGCACTCAGACCTCTGTCAGGGAGCTGTCCTCCGTCTGAGTAACTGCACGGTGATGGATGGATTGACCTGGATAGGCCGCCATTTCCCCACTTTATTCCAGGCGCCCGTCCTCTATCTGTTCTCAAAGTCTGGGTTGCACTTTCTCATTTTGAAGTTGTCTGGTTTTGAAGGGATTTGTAATAGGATCACTTTTAAGATCTGGGAAATGTGTTTGAAATAAAAATTTAAAAAAAAGAAAAACCCTGATGTACCGTCTGAGGGAATCAGTGAGCTCACTCTGTCACTGACCAAAAACAAAACGTTTAATCAAGAATAACTGCAGGTGTGTATGGTTGCTGTTATTAGTTAAAAGCCTACCAAATCTGACATGGATGCATATCACCCGCCACCCTTTACACAAGAGTTTGAGGCAGTTTTTGGTGAAACGTTGATGTGACATTTCAACTGAGTGGTTAGAAGTTCGAGTAAATACAGGGTGAGTCAAAAGTCTCAGGAAACCCTTTTATTTCAGAAATGAAAGGGAAAATTTTGAATACCCCAACATGGACAGTTCAAAACGTTTGCTGTTTGTCACAGGGAATTGAGGATGGAATTGTGTTCAGCACCATAGACAGCACACTGAACACGTCAAATAGATGTGCATCACAGGCAAAGTTCCCAATTGTTGTTGCAACCTTCTTTGTTGACAACTTCTGAACCACAAATCTGCAAATCTGACAGCAATAATCCATTTCTGAGACAGTTCTATAGTCTTCTCTGGTTTTCTAAATGATTGCCTTCGTTTTGGACAAATTTGATTTTGATCCAATATGGTAGCTTTCAAGATGGCAGCCATGTTCTGGAGATAGCCTAAACGTTAGGCCCCCCCTCACCTGTTGCTGGTGTATTCAGATCTTTCATTTTCCCTTTTGTTTCTAAAATAAAGGGTGTCCTGAGTCTTTTGACTCACTGTATTGTGAATGACTGTAAGCTACACCTAATTTTAGAACAGTGTCTGTAAATTCACTGAGTTATAGCCATTTTTGTGTTGGCTAATGTTGATTCAATGTGGCAGCCATCTTGAACTGGGCTAACTTTAAAAGGAAATCAGTAGCGATGTGCAGATCGATACTGAAATATCGATACTACCGATTCCAGCACTTTATGTTCTAGAATCGATACTAAAATCAAAATATCGATACTTTGATACTTTAGTTATTTCACGTAATGTATATCATTAACAGGAAAATAGTGAAAGATTAAACTATTCAAATCTTGTCTAAATCATATGTGGTTGGAGGGAACTACTTTTTCTTCCGCTTGAGTAATACATAAGCACAGTGGCACATGTTCAGTCAGTCACTCAGTCTGTAGTAGTATGGCAGGTCATTTTAACATAAAATCTGTTTCGGCTGACGGTCTGTAATTAGATTCTAGATGAGGGGTTCCCAAATGCCATGGCCCTCCAAACAGCATTAGCTCCACAGGGACCTTCTTGCAAACCCACAAACAATGCTACAAAATATACAAAGTAACTTTTAGAATGTTTTTTCCTCACTTTTATTCACTGTTCAAAAATGTTTTTATTTCTTTAGAATAAAAATTTAAAATTGTGCTAAACAAATAATTACTATGTCATGTATTATTTATAAAGAGGTTATTTGAAAAACACTACTTTTTAAGATTTACCAGACACATTATATGTGTTATCACATAGTATCAGTATCGGATCAGTATCACTGATACCAGCCACATTTTACTTGGTATCGGTATCGGAAAGAAAATTGGCAGCATCGAACACCACTAGTAATCAGTTGCAACTGATAACAACCAGCTGACATTATAGAAAAACCACCATGTTTCAATCAATTTTACAAATACTTGGCAAAAATTAGGTGTGTCAGCACCTGAGTATCATCCCCAATACATAGTTGGAGCAAGAAATATAGTCTATTTTAAAAGCATTTTATGCACCACGAGATGGAAACTTTATATTTTTGATTTTGATAGTTTTTTGTGTTAGTACATTAATTTCCTTTGTTTTTTATTTGTTTCAGTTTTTCTCAGTATCCCCCTATGCCATCAACCTCTTTCCCTTAGTCAGCTTGCCCCGCCCACTTTGCACCTGTTTCTGATTGGTCATTGAGCTCAGGTGTCTCCAGTCTACATCATCAGTCCCAGCTTTATTAAACTCATCCTTCTGTTCCATCTAGATCAGGTGTGTCCAATCCTGGATGTCTATGGCCGCTATCCTTCATGTTTTACTTGTCTCTCTGCTCCAACACACCTGGTTTGAATGAATGACTGAATGATTAACAGGCTTCTGCAGAACCTGAAGAGGTAAACTAATCAAGAAGGCAGGTGTGTTAGAGAAAAAAATATATCATGTTCAGACTGTCATGAAACAATCTGATATGGACAAAAAAAAGGAATCAAATTTGGAACATATTGCCCTGTATTGTAGTCCACAACTATTGGAGATAGAGGCGGCCCACAATAAGCATTCCTTTAAGGAACACTCAGCCCCATGTTCTAAATCAGTTCTGGGGTCTCATTTATAAAGGATTGCGTGGAAACCATACTAAAAGTGAATGTATGGCCAAAAGGCGGAAATGGCGTACGCCAAAAAAAATTCAGATTTATAAAACCATGCGTACACACGTTTCTGCGCACCTTTCCTTTATAAATCACAGCCACACGTCAGAGTTTGCGCACGAGGTCCCGCCTCAGGTTCTACCCTCTACACGCCCACATTCAACCATAAACAGTCAATGTAAAGTACCTCATGAATGTTAAGATGTATTTAAATCAGTCAGCTGATCAATGCCAACAAAAGTGATTGGTTCAGACACTCACTCCTTCGTGCGTCTGGATGATGACAGGTGCTGACTGACAGCTGCTCACGTGAACAGAATGTCTTTAAATGACACAGATTTTCCCTCATTTA
>NW_013954183.1:20702-30286 GCF_001266775.1 Austrofundulus limnaeus
GTGTGTGTGTGTGTGTGTGTGTGTGTGTGTGTGTTCAGCATTAAGGCAGAAAATGGGAGTCTTTATAAGTAAATTATTTGCTTTAAACAACACTGTCCATAATTAGGATTGTTTAAATTAGAGCAAATAATCTACTTAGTTTTATAATCTACATTTTAGGTTCTTTTTACCCTTTCTAGCCAAAGTAATCCAAAAGTAATAGTGCCATAATCAGATTATGCTTGGGAGTTGGGACTAATCCACTGGATTAGGTTGAAAACTGTCATTGACTGAACGCAGCTCTGTATTTTTAAAGTAGCCTTTCCAGTCCAGGAAGCGTGAAAATGTGTGTTTGTGCAAGCAAGTGTGTACCGACTCTGCTCGCATGTTTGTGCGAGGGCATCTTGAGGGAGATGGGAGGGGGAGGGGGGGTTGTTGCTAGGCAACGGTGAGCAGTGTATCGTTGCAGGAGTCGGTAGCTGAGTGGTTATGTACTGCTGCAGGCTCTGGTCTCTCAGTGCCCTCCTCCTCCTCTTCTCCTCCTGCTGCTGCCTCCACCACTATCACCACCATCGGCACTGCATCCCACCTCCCTCCCCGCCGCCTCTCACCCCGTACAGCGCCGCGGTTGCCGTCGCTAGGCAACTGCCTCCGCGCTCTGCCGGCGTGCCCGGTAATTGGCCAGTGGCGAGGCAGCACGCCGCCGCCAGATTCAGCCAGCTGCACTGACTGCTGTGTCCTCGTGTTTCACCCCCCCCGCCCATACCACCTCTGTCCATACACACCCACACACACATAGACCCCCCCCCCCCCACGCTGCCATTGCTAGGCAACACACTCAGGCATCCCTGCCTACTGGGACTTTGATTGGCCAGAGCCTGCAGGCCCACACCAGCTGTTCTGTGGGTGTTTCTGAGGACATTTGGGGACATTTGTGGACGGGAACCAGTTTAATTCCTGTGGCTAAACCAGTTAAACACAAAACTCCAAACTCTTTTGATGTTTTTTTTTTTCTTGAATTCGTATTTGAGTCAAAACTTCAAATGCAATCATCTCTACAAATTATTTATGCGGTCCATTTTTGCTACTTTCCTAGTGTCAACAAAGCTTTTATCACCTTATTTAACTTCCCATCAGTGTTGGAACCTTGTGCAACCCCCGCTATTTCACACCTTCCTAACATGCTGGAGTTCTGATAATGAAGTGCTCCACAACACGACTCCTCACTGCTAGAGTCCTTGAACGGAACGTATGCTGTGAGGTGTTCTCATTCAGAATGCTCTGCTTTACACTTTCAGGTCAACTTTGGCATCTAGACATCAATATTTGATAGGAACTATTGATTTTTCCTGATACAGATGATCAGGGTTCCTGCAGATCCTTAAAAAGTCTCAAAAGGTCTAAAATTCATCAATCCAAAAATTAGGCCTTAATTAGCCTTAAAATGTCTTAAATAAATCTTTCAGAAGTCTTAAAAATGTTAACACATTGTCAGTAGGATGACTGTAATTCATCTCAAATATTAAAATTATTGGTAACATTTATTAGTTTTTTTAAATATTCCTTTGACATCACTTCCTGTTGCTTCACATGCAAATATCTCTACTCTCCATTTGAGCATCATGAAATTTGTTTCATAATATGTTAACAATGTTGTCTTTCCAAAAATGCATTGAAATTTCTTACAAACATTTGATGTCCCAGGCACTTTAAGGTTTCATCTACAGCAAATTGGGGTTAAGACCCCACTGTGGGTCCTAAAACTCCAAATTTTGGGTCGTTAGAGAATTTCCAGAAATTAAATTAAGTTTAAAACTGACTAAGAATGTTTCTGCTATTGTTAGATATGGATAAAAACAGTTGGTCTATTAGCAATATTTGAATACTTCAACCAAAAATACTTTGATTCATGAGTTTCTGCCAGTTTTTATTCTTTTGTCATTTGTGTTTATTATAAAATTGGTCTTAAGTTTAATTTCACTTGGCATTAAAAAGTCTTTAACTTTCCTTAAAGGAACCCTGGATAATGGCCCAAAGCCAACACCATCAGTGATGACTTGTCTTGACTGAGCCTTCGATTGTGTCCCATTTCTAATCAGATTCAGCGAATTAGGCCAGCGTTGGTGTCGAAAGCACTCAAAGTGGAGCTGGTCAAGCTTGAGCACCAATCCAGATGGGATGTGACTGATGCAGGTGACATCTTTGGAGCTGGACTCAGCTGGCACTTTGTGTGACCAGCCTAATTATCAGCACTCCCCCTCCCTCCCCGTGTCGACATATCTGCAGCCTCCTCTGCCTTAATCCACTTCAGCAACAGTTCTCCCCACTTTCCTCTCTTCTGGTCTCATCTCAACTCCTCTTCTCAGACTCCTCTTATCTACCTCGGCTTTAATCCCACCCAGCCCACCTCTCCTTTTTCTCCACTTCTCAATCCGTCACTCTTCTTCTGCGTGTTCAGCAACGTCCGAGACATGTGCAAGCATCTCCATCCCGGTTAGACATTTCATTGCACTTTTTTCAGTCTCTTAAAAAAAAGAAGAAGTGACCTGAGTTATTTAAAAGAAAATTTATGGCCAAAATGAGGGGGCTGCAGTGGCTCAGTGGTCTAAAGCTAGTGGATTGAGTCAAAGTTGCATCAGATATGTGCATCTGGCATAAAGCAAGTACCAAATCTTTAATGTGAGTTAGCTCGCTCGGGCAACTTTTGCAGAAAGAAGTAGCTGGAAAAAAAAAATGGATCAAGCTAAAATAATTTGTAATAGTGAATTGTTTACCATTTGAGAAGCAGACTAAATAAGTAACTAAAGTTGTGTTGATGATTTGTTTCTCTTCTGTGCCTCAGGTGAGAAGCCGTACAAATGCTCATGGGAGGGCTGTGAGTGGCGATTCGCCAGGAGCGACGAGCTGACGAGGCACTACCGCAAACACACCGGTGCCAAGCCTTTTAAGTGCAACCACTGTGACAGGTCTGTCAAAACACAACGCTCCTTCTTTTCCTGCCGTCTGATACGTGTTTCCTTCCAGTTTCCCTACGTTGTTTGAGGCGGCACATTGTACCATTGTGATTTTTATTTTTTTTTGCTGTGTGGTGTTGTAAAAAAATAAAACAAAACCCTTCAAAGATGCTGGTAACACATCCTGTTTAGCTGGCAGGATTACTAATGTGGGTTACTTTGGAAGTTGCGCTGTCGTGCATTGAGAATTCACACTTTAGGCTCACTGCTGCATATTAATAGTGAATCTTCTTACATTAGGATGCATGACCGGGAATTGGGATGCTGCTATTAGATTAAAAAATGAGCACCCTCAGACGAAGCTAAATGGTATAAAAATGAAAAGTTCTACATTTATAAGTGAAGCTTTTATTTAAAAAAGAAATAGAAAAGTTCCCGAAGAAAGTTTAAGGGGGCCTTCCTCTTGGTGAGAGGGTTTTTTTCCCACATAGTATTGGGGATTTTTCCTGGGCATCATCATACCAAATTTAAGCTCAGTGTGACTTAAAAATCACTAAGTTATGGTCATTTTGTTCCTTTTATCTATGGCTACCATTTTCTATTTATGTATTAATAACTTATTTTTTATTAAATATGTGATTGGGATCACTCTCAGCTACCACCACGCCAAATTTAAGCTCAAAATGTCTTTAAAGATAGGGCAGTGTTTGGAAAAGCTCAGATTTTATTTTCTGTATACAAATCATATGAACGCATTCATTTTTTTAGCAACACAAAATGTGGGGAAGATTCACAAATTTTCATTTGGAATCACATTTTACCTGTGGCACATTTGTATGTCTGTGTCACTGGGAATAAATTGCAACATTACTTCATCACAGCTTCACAAAAATCGGTGCTGTATGTGATCGCCCACATAAAGACCGGAGGTACCACTGGCGACAAGTACAGCTGACAACATTTCCATGCCGCAGACCTCACAGTTGAGCACGCAGGGAATGACGAACTTGTTTTAAAGAGCTGATCTGATCTAATTTGCCACAGACATTTTTCAATTAGGCTTCCTGCCTTCTGTTGTCTGTCGAAGCTTTGATATCCTGGGCTTCCGTGACGAGAACATGAACTATTTGCTGGTCATAATTATTCAGTATAAAATTATAGGCTCATCTCAGACTCAAAAATCTTTTTTTTTCACTTTTCTGTGTGTGATCTGGCACCTCTGAGGTCTCTGAGCAATATCAAGCAAAAATGTGATGAAGCTCAACAACATGTGAGAAAAGGTCATTTTAAATGTGTTCCACAGAAAAAGCCATAAAGCTTTCTAAAATATCAGTTGACTTTAGGTTGGTTTTTCTGATGTAGTCAGTGAAACTACTAAATGTTAACTCTAAACTAGCCTGGTAAAAATGTGCTACAAGGCACTCAACATTTGTTCAGAATCAGCTTCTTACCACTGGTAACGAGGCAGCTCTCCTCTCACTCATTCCTGCAGCTTCACAGTGCTTTAAACAGTCGGACGCTGAGCTTCCACAGAGTTCATTAGCGATGCAAAGATTGCAGCGAAACGAGACGAGTCATTGGATAAATGCTGGCTTTGCCCCGCCCATCAAACGCTGAGCGTCTCTGGGGGTCAACGGAGCAGTGGGCTGGCCTCGGCTGGCCCGAACGCTCAGCTTCTGCATGATTGGATGAACTGTCGGAGGCTGAATCCCTTTTTGATTGACAGCGAAATGAGCGAATCAGCTATCTTTTGGTGTAAATATCCGTGGGAGCATTTAAAAAAAAAAACAGTGGTTATTCCGTATGTTGCGGGTGTTTCGGAGAAACTGAGACGTTTATTTTCTAAACATGATGTCCCAGTGGCTTTCAAACCCCAAAACACAGACCCAAAACAGTGGTTATTCCGTATGTTGCGGGTGTTTCGGAGAAACTGAGACGTTTATTTTCTAAACATGATGCTCCAGTGGCTTTCAAACCCCAAAACACATTACGGCAAAGGCTGGTTCACCCCAAATATCTGGTGCCCCGGCACAAACAGAGCAATGTTGTATATGCTGTTAAGTGCCAGGAGGACTGCGATCAGTTATACATCGGGGAAACAAAGCAGCCACTGTTCAAAAGAATGTCCCAACACAGACGAGCTACATCTAATGGCCAGAACTCTGCAGTTTTCACTCATTTACAGGCCAGCGGTCACTCTTTCAGAGATGAGGATGTTCTCATTCTTGATAGGGAGGAACGTTGGTTTGAGAGAGGAGTAAAAGAAGCCATTTTTGTGAAGAAAGACCGTCCATCATTAAACAGAGGTGGAGGCCTCCGTTTTCAGTTGTCCCACTCCTATAGTGCGGCTATTGCCAGTATCACTCCACCCCCCCTGTTAACAATAGGTGTTAATTAGGTGTCAACAATAGCCATGTGATGTATCAGTCACATGGAGGCAGGGCTTAAAAGCCTGAATTTTGCCTGAAACTCTCAGACTGAAGAAGTCTCTTGGAGGAGAGATGAAACGTTTCATTAGAGAAGAACCCGTCCAGAAGACCTATTTTTTTTTCTTTTTGATTTTTACCTGGATTACTGAGATACATCAGGAGCATTTTTTAGTTTCATTCTGTTCTGAGTTGAACCAGAGACTTTATTAATTCTTTTAGCGGCATTTTCTTTGTTAAAAATGACTAGCAACAAATCAAGCTTCTATTTCTGGTGGGTTTTTGTAGCTGCTTGTGTTTGGAGACAGACTTCTATCACTCTTTCTGACTTCTATCTCAGTTTCTGTCCAGCGGCTGCTGCTGATCCCATCCACCGTCACAAAGCACTCACAGGCGAACACACTTCACAATAGCTTTGCGCCAGTAACAAGCTGCACATAATGGCAGAGAGTTTAAATGTTGTGGACCGGATTTTGGCGAAGCCATTTGATAGTCTTCCTTACGAAGAAAAACTTAGAGTTAAACAGCAGGGCTGATCAACTCCTTAATTTGGTGCAAAAGGTGGGGAAAAGTAACAGGTCTTTTCATCTGTCCTGGTATGACAAAGTGAGCTGGCTGACTGGAAGTGTCATAAAAGGATCTGTGACTTTCTTGAAAAGCAACAGAGGGTAGAATTTATGTATAAATCAACACATTTTATGATGTAGGCCGAAAGTGAGCTTCCCCTTCTTGAAAGACCAGCATCCGCCACCGCTGCGCAGAAAATCGACGTTGTTCAAAACTCCACCTTCTGTTTGCTGATTGGTCCAGGTAAAATAAATTACAAGCAGACACTGCACAGAAAAACGACGTTCTGTTCTCAGATTGGCCCGAATGAAATGCTCCTGAAGAAATCTTTGTCTATGGGAGAAATCCCAGACGGAGCAGTGAAGGGAAACTAGAATTGAGTGGAACTGTGTAGAAAGGTAAGGGCCAGGCTAACCATAACCCACATAGCAACATTTATCTGGTCCAGTTCTTGCTCACACAATGCACTCTAACAGCCAGCACAGATACTGCAAAAAATTATGCGCCTATGGTGGCCCAGAAGAAGTTTGCCAGAGGTGGTCCACGAATGGACCAACATCACAAAAACCAAAGCACAACCGGACTAGTCGTGGCATGCAATCTTAAAGAGTGTCATCGTCCACTCCACACCTTGTAAATGATGTAATGCATAATCTTGAAGAAATTTATTGGGTTTTAGGTTATATATTGGTTTTTAATTACATACACATACTGTGTAGTCTTATGATAGAAGAACTGTAAAGATTGTTAAATGTGACTGTTTTGCTTAACTTGATGATTTTATATAGATAGATACATGCCTGCAAACAAATTCAACACATAACTGAACTTTTAAATCTTCATTAGGCTAGATTATGATTGTCTGGAGACATGGCTCCGAGCAGCAAAGGGACCCCTTATCGATTATGTAATCAAATAGGCGGAGCCATGTCTCGGAGCCTGTGTTAGATCCAATTCTCTTCTTGGTTTTTCGGTCTGAATGCTTGGTCATTAAACCAGTCTTCAGCAGAGCGCTCTGGTTTTGTATGATCTCTCTTTATTAAACTTTTCCATGCATTGGTATATTCTCCGTACGTTTCAAGCACACAAGCTGGTAAACGAACATGCATAACAATATTTTCTTTCAATCTTGTGCAATTTTGGGACACCTTGCAAGACATGATAGAGCTCATATGTTGTTACTGACTCCTGGCTAATACCAAACTGAATTTTAGCTGAATATTTGTACAGTTGACTGGGTTATTGCCATTTTAGTGTTTCCTAAAGTCAGCTGACTGTGGTGATCATCTGAATTTGGGTGGACTCAAAAACTTAATCTGTTGTCGATAGCCCAGAGGAATCCAGAGGTTTGTGGGGTTCCATGCAACCCGACTTGTGCCAAACAATTTGACGTCAGCAAACTGCAAGCCACTGATTGAGTGTACGGCCTGGCCTGGCCTGGCTTGAGTCGGCCCAGCCCAGGTTCAGAGTTTTTGCATTGGGCGGTTTATTAGGATAAACAATAGTATGAGCTTCATGCTCTCTATTGTTGCGTGTCGCATAAATGACATCATGTTAGCCTCAAGGGTCCTTGCTATGACAGTTATACCCACATGCCAAAACAATCAGGGTTGTGCAGAGCCAGAGAAGACCTGAAATGCAAAAATGCCATAACCATTAGTTTGAGAGTTTTATTGAAATCCACACATTGGTTTATGAGATATTTTATTAACAGGCACAGTTGACGTCACTAGTTACTGACAAACAAACCTCAGAATATCAGTTAGTACTCAGAGTTTGTTTGTCTGTGACTCTCAGCTTCTCCCGCTACATTTTAGCTCAGTATCTGTAAAATTGGCTAAGTTACACCAATAATGTGTTTACTGAGTTTAGACTTACCAATTAGTCTAACATGCATTTTTTTTAGGTCTGTGGGGCAAAGACCCAGCAAAAACCCCAAAACCTACAGAGAGAACATGCAAACTCCACCATGGCTGGGATTTGTTCCTACAACTTTCTCACTGAGAAGCAATAGCTCTGCCAACCAGCCATTGTGCCACTAGTGTATCACGTTATTTATTTATTTCATTTTGGAATTTTAATATGTTAAATACCAAAATAAAACTTTGCAACTTCATTTTTCAATGCCTTTATTGCCATATAGCTTTGCTGTCGTTCATGTTAATTACATTTTTAATAACTTTTCTACATTGAATTTAACCATTTTTTGTTACTTATGGACAACATTTTGTAAATTATATGCAACAGTCTTAAGTTATTCATGTGGCTGGAAATTAAAGATGTCACCTATTTGTCAAAAATGGCACAAATGATTTACAGTAAATGCCTTTTAAAGCCCATTGACAGAGTGGAAATTGAATAGAACAGAGTGAGTTGTTGAGTATGTGACCTCTTGAATCATGCATAGGTTCATTATGAAAGAAGGAAAAAAGAAATCCCTTTTCACCGAGGGTACTTTGCCTTAATGTGGATCTGTATGTGTGTGTTAATGAACAGCAGGTCAGTCAGTTTCATCTTAATCGGGTCTCAGCTGGGCGGATTGTAAATACAGTATCCCTCCCCTTTGGTTTTCCGTCTCTCTCCACTGCCAGACCCCCCTCCGGGCAGATCCCTAATTCGGGCCCACCTCTGTCATGTGTCAGAGCCCTCCAGCCCTGACACGCACCCCCTGCTGAGATGAAGGAAGAGAAGAAACAGGGGAGACAGAAAAGTCGGGGTGAAAGATTGAGGGTAGGGGAGGAGTAGACAGACCTACGGTGTGCCAGCTGGTGTCTTGCCCCAGAGTCGTGACTCATACTTCACCATCTGTCTCGCCGAGCATACACGCATACACAAACACACGTATACTCGCAGTGACACACAAAATCGAGGATGAAAGTCTTAGGTGTGGTTCATACATCCTAGATATGTGTTTTTGTGCACGCACTTTTGGGAGGGAGCTCACACATGAAGGTGTGACAGTGAGACGGATGACAGGCAGCTCATCACATGAAAACTTGCCGACTAAATTCAAAATATCTGACTGTCAGTCCCATCTCAGTCACAATCAACAGTTGCTGACATGCAAGAATGTTTTAGGTGCAAAACTGATTCTAACATATTTGCATTCGGTTTTAGGAGGCCATACTGCATTCTGGTGACACCCAATGTAACCCTGTTGTATATGCAATATTGGAAGTTGAAGTTGACATTGATCTGGAAGCTAATTTAAAGAATGTTCCTTGTTCATTTATTTGACTTGATTTAAAATAATTTGTTTCAAGTAAAAATGGAATGCATCAATAGTTTAGATGAGCATTACGATTGCACTAAAAGGACCAGTTATAAAATAATAAACGTTGATTATGGGATAAATCTTGTGCCAGCAGGAATTGAATTTGAATTGCTCAGATTGAATCTGTATGTTCATAATTTGAAATTGAATGTCACTTTCAAGGGATCCCCGATTAGTTGTAACATTAGACTTTATTTGATAAACATACAGTATATTTTAACTGTAAAATAAATACTGTAAAAATACTGTAGGCTGTTTAGTTTTGTAAATTTTTAAACTAAAAGTTTAAAAATATATTTCACGACAGGGCCATTTTATTTACACGCAAAGCATTCTGGGTAAATGATGACATGGAAAGGTCCTCAGTGTGAGGCTGCTAGCGAG
>NW_013954183.1:31286-36702 GCF_001266775.1 Austrofundulus limnaeus
AAATATTCTGTTTTTATTTGTATATTAATAAGATTAATATATTTTGTTACATAAAATGACTATGTTCCCTGCTTTTTTGTTGCAAAAACAGCAACACAGAGAAAAAAAGGACAGACACACATCTATCTTGCTATCCTTATGAGGACTTCACACACACAGCGCTCACAGCTTCTCTGCCTCATTCTGCTGCTCCCGTTTTTAACACCATGCAAAAAATGCATTTAAAACAGCTGACGTTAACTTTAGGTCACAGTTTGAAATGCTCCAGCATTTTTAAAAAGAAAAACAACACGGACACGCTGATTACAGTGCGGGGCGAAAGTGAAAGTAAAACATGGTGCTACGGACACGCTGATTACAGTGCGGGGCGAAAGTGAAAGTAAAACATGGTGCTGAGCACCCGTTCGGTAAAGAAACTTAAACACAGCTGCTCTTTCTCCCCTCATATTCTGACAGAGGGTAGAAACAGTTCAATTAGACAGTTAAAACACATTTACAGTTCATAACTCACCCTTGTTGTTGTAACATTCATCCTGTGTTGTCCACAAGCACTTTCCACCCTGTTGTGGGTCCATTTCCTTGAAAAATGAAACTTAACCAGGCACTTTGAAGAAGCTCTGCTCTGACGCTGGTAGTCTATGTAGATAATGTTGTGGGTTTACACACCCAGAACCGAACATTTTGACTTCATATTCGGCATGACGCTATGGACTACAAAATCACACAGCGAGGAAAAAAAATGGCGGACTATGAAATCCAGTTGGCTGGAAATACATTACCATAAATGGTAGTTCCGAAGAAAAAAGTGTGACGAAATAAACAATGACATGAAATAAGCAACAGCAGATTTTGAACTAACTGAAAAATTTGACCCATAAAAAATATAAAAATATCTTTGCAGTAACAGAACAGAATAAATTAATGTTTTCTACACTCCTAGACACTATAATTGCACAAAAATAGTTTATAAATGCAAAAAAGGTGCATTTAGCATGATATGTCTCCTTTAATCATGGACAATATCTGACAATCGGCTCTTTTAAATGAGACCAGAGAGAAGAAGACAGAGAGGAGAAGGTAGAAATGACTCAGCCTGTAACTGAAAATATGGATGGAGGACCTCAGTTTAGCTTGTTTGTAGCACTAGCACTGAGCTAATACATATAAGGCAATATAGCATCAGTGCTAGCACAAAGGCTAACATGGTAAGCTGGGGTTCTTCTTCCATGAAGCAGCTCTGTTGTCCATTCACATTTTCAGTTGTAGACTGAGTCATTTCTACCTTCTCCTCTCTGTCAACGCTCTCTGGTTTAATTTAAAAGAGCCAGTCGTCAGATATTGTCCAAGATTAACCTTCTGGGTGGATATAGCTCACTAGCAGCCTCACACCAGGACCTAGTTGACATTTACCCAGAATGCTTTGCGTGTAAATAAAATGGCTCCGACCGTGTTAAAATATATTTTTAAAAATTTACAAAACTGAACAGGCCACAGTATTTTTACTGTCTTTATTTTACAGTTAAAATATATGTTTATCAAATAAAGTCTAATGTTACAACTACTGGTAATCAGGGATCCCTTTCACGGTGGATTGCATCAACTGTTAAGAAGGAAAAATTCACCAAGTGATATAAATCTGTGGATCTGTGTTTGATTACAAAAACCCACATTTAAATAATCTGAGCTATTCATTTTAATTTACAGTTGAATCACATCACATGCATGCGTGATGTGACAGGGTGTAAATATTAAATATTAGAAACCATAGTATCTGTTTATTTGTACCAGAAAATGCAGTATTAATAAAACTGTCTGAATCAATTTAAACTGAATTTTTTTAGTATTTTTTTTCCTGGTAAGTGTTATTAATTTACCCATTTTTCTCTGCTCCAAAACATCCCCAATGGCCCCCCACTTAAAAAAAAACTTCTTACACACTAATTACCAAAAGATGCAACTCCTAGTTATCGCTTAGAAAGCAACCACACTTTTTCAGAAAGAGCCTCTCATGGGAGCAGAGTTGTTGCTTTTTTTTCCCTTTTACTCTGCACCTCGCAGCAGAAACGTCTAGACATGGTGTTAGAAGGAAAAATAAACAAGGTTTAATAATGGCTGCATCTGCGAGCAGAAACATACATAGAAAGCATTAATTATGTCAGTTTGGAGCTTGAAACTGTCGATTTAAACCAACATTTGTTTTAAAAAATCCCTGACGTTCAACAAAAGGATGAGAGCAATTTCATTTTGTTCATCATACAGCAACGCCACAGCAATTCCACCAGGCTGAGTTTTAGATGAGAGGCTTTGATTCATCTAAATTTGCCGTGGTTTTACAGCACATGTTTAGCATGCTGCTGCCCCCCCATGCTGTTTCAACAGATCCATCTGCAGGCTCTCTAGTTATTCATAGCGCAGCTGAAGTCATTAGGAGTTCTGCTGAAAATGCTGATTATGAATTAGTTACACATATACTAATTGCATGTGCATTAGTGGCTCAGCACCCACTAGCTAACAGCAACATTTAGCGCAATTGACAAAACAAACTCCTTCCTCTTGCATGGGTAACAAGCTAACAAGCTGTTCTCTGTTTCTCTTCCTGTTCGGCTTGCAGGTGTTTCTCCCGGTCGGATCACTTGGCGCTGCACATGAAGAGGCACATCTGAGGACTCTGAGAGAGGTCAAGCAGGAGCGGTACAGAGGAGAAGTAGGACAAAAAAAGGGAAGATGGACTGTCAAGCTGAGGAAAAAACAAACGCAGATGACAGCGAGAGACGGCGTGTTGGACTTGGAAAAAAACAACCAGATTTAATCATTCAGATTTGGTTTTGTACGGAAGCACACGAGGGACGCTGACAGAAACACACATCTGCGCTGAAACATTTGGTCTGTAACACCACAGCGACGCGTCGTCGACATGTCGATAATACACATGCCCCACCCCCACCCCCACCTCATGTGGGACGTCGCATCCCATATGAGTGTCGGGCCATGTGCTTAACCATTTGCAAGCTCTTTATTTTTTTTAGCATCCTTGTGGTTTTTAGCAGCAATACCCCTTCCAAAGTACCACCCTGTTCAAGCAAAGGGCCAGCGAATGCACCAATGCCGAACTTGGCCAGTTGTACAGCCATTTTTTTTTTAGTTTATGTGTGTGTGTGTGTACAAACTGCAAATCAAGATCCCCACCTCTACGAGACAACCTAAATTTGAAGAACTGCTCAACAGTAGCCCACCCTGCCTCAGCCTTTGCAATTCACCAAAGGGTTTTTATTATCCAACGCACTGGACAAGCGATAATTCGACAGCTTGTCACCTGACCCGCCCCCCAACCCCGTCACATCCCTGCCAATTGGATCCACCCATAAATCTTTCTGTTTTGATGGCGTCGGAGTGTTAGCTTTGAAACGAGCATTGGATTGGATTTCTCAAAGACGTAGATGATGGGGAGTGTGTTGCACTGATGTTCTATGAAGATTGAGGTCATCCAGGGGGCCGGGCTGGCTTACTTTATGATCATCATCGACTGAGACGAACTAATCTACTCTGGGAACGCCAGCTGAAACTGAGAGTCTAGAGAGATGTGAGGCAGCTTTTTTACAGTCTTTTTTTTTCTTTCCTCTCTGGAATCTCAGCTGCTGCAAGTTGTCTGAAATGGTTGCACAATTGACTCTTTCCAATGTTTTTGTTTTTTTTTTTTGTAAAAAAACCCCGAAAAAACAAAAACAGGTGTCACTGTGTCACATTTTGTGACTTGTGAAAATGCTGGCTTTTACATGGGACTGTGGACAGCCACACGCACAAGTTGAAGCAGCTAAGTGGACTGTGATAGCACACCGAACACAGACGAGAACATTATGTATTTAAAGGTTTTATTGTTTCTATAAGAAGAGTCTCCTATTTGTTTGAAAAGAAACAAAAAAAAATACAATCTAAATAAAAGACGTCTTTGAAGGACTCACTGGAAATGGATGCAGCCAAAAAGAAGAAAATTTAAAAAAAGACAGATGCCTGAAATGATCTCTTTGGCCTTTTAAGAGTGATTGGCACCCAACTAGCAGCTGGACTGAGGAAGTCCCATCCGCAGCACACATTCCTGCAGAATTCTTCCAATTAAGATATTCTCGGGGTTGAGTTTAAAAAAAAGGCACTCAACAGCTCTTTGAATTTGGCCCTATGTTTATCCACATGCATATCTGCAGACTTCCTGACCATCATGTATGTCGGAATGCAGGAGAGACTCGCAGGCAGGGGCACATTCAATCAGTTGTCAGAGCAAAGTCAATGTGAATGTATCCGTTGCA
Organism: Austrofundulus limnaeus; assembly: GCF_001266775.1. Lineage (NCBI taxonomy): Eukaryota > Metazoa > Chordata > Actinopteri > Cyprinodontiformes > Rivulidae > Austrofundulus > Austrofundulus limnaeus. Next base: position 35,588 of record NW_013954183.1, read on the forward strand.
AACCTGAACGTGTTTTTTGCTTGACCCATTAAAACCACTGGAGAATGGTTGGTTACGGTCATGCTAGACACCATTTCTGTTCTTTTTTTCACTCTAGAAAAGAACAACGGGAGGTGGAATCACTGGCTGGTCACAGCTGGTAGCTTTTTGACATTTTACTAGCGCCTCTTGGACCAGAATCGGTGCAGATTTCCAGTGGGTGGCTAAAATAGGTTAGGGGAGGAAGGATGTGTTCAGTCAGCAACAATAACTGCCCCATCAGCTTATGTAACTGCAGCAGAGTGAAACACCCCCCCCCCCCCCCCCACACACACACACACAATGAGACACATGCATACACTCTGTTAAAACAGGAATTAATGTTCATCCTGTGTAACCTGATTTCTGTCAGATAGAACAGTGATGACTAAAAACAGTTCTTTGATGTCTTAAATCTACTCAATATTTTCTGCAAACATAGGTCAAACAAGCAGCCTGGACATTTTTTTTAGAGAAACATCACTTACAGGGGTTAGACAATGAAACTGAAACACCTGGTTTTAGACCATAACATCCCTTTTGGACAGCTTCCTTGTAAGACCTCATTTTGTAATAACACCGCATTATGTAATAATGTAATAAAATCAGGCTTCAAAATGTAACAAACTCGCGCTAAAACCGTATTAAGTAATAATTAACACAAAATGTAATAAAAGTCTTCAACTCATTATGTAATAACGTTATTACATTTTGTGGCAATTGTTACAAAATGTGGTGGTGTAATCTGGTGCATTATGTAATAAACAATCAAAAACCAGGATTTCTGTTCATCCTAATCAATATACTTGTAATAACTGTCATGTTGCAAATACTACATAAATCTTTTAAACTTTGGTCAATAAACACAGCACTTCTCATTATTTATTTGCATTTTCAGATTTACTGTCCTGATTCCTGTTACAGAAATTATTCTACTTTGTAGACAACTACGAAAATACATCTAAAAGGTAGTTGTACATACATGTCAACCCTTTAAGATGTTTACCTGTATAATGAGCCTTAAAAACGTGTAGTTTTTATAAAAATAAACCTGTAATAATCCCATGCAGGGGGGTTGGGGGGTGCAGGCAGACTGT
>NW_013954184.1:0-3652 GCF_001266775.1 Austrofundulus limnaeus
GCAACCTTCATTTCCGGAATGCAATAGTCCCATTTCCATATAAGGTATGGGACTGACGAAAAGGTCTGTCACCGCCCCGTTCTGCATGCTGCAGCGAAGTGTACCTCATTGAGATGGACTTCGCTGGCAGATTTTTAGCCGGGCCAATCAGAGATGAGAACGTCAATTTTCTGCGCAGTGTCTGCTTGTAGTTTATTTTACCTGGGCTAATGGGCAAACAAACTCTGTTTGTTTGGTGGAGTTTTGAATGACGTCGATGTTCTGCGTAGTGTCTGCTAGTTATTTTAGCATACGGCAGTGGAGGAAGTGAAGGAAGCCAGTCCGTGTTGATAAGGCTTCCAAATTAAATTAAATTTGTCTGACAAAGTAGCAGCTCTCATTTACAGCCGTCTCATTTGGCTCGGTACTTTTCTCCTCTCAGTAGAGTTGTTTACAGCGCTCGTGATTTCCAGTTAGCTTCTTAGCTTAGCCTCCTTCACACCGACAACACACACATGCTTCAGCAGAGGCCACGCCTCCTGCAAGAAATCATTCTCTATGCAGCAAGTCCAGACCGTTGTACAAAGCAAAGTGAAGGACAGGGTTTGGTTTAATCCAGGCTAGCTAGAACCTAAAGAGAAAAAAAAAACACAGGCATATAGATATGTAGCAATAAACGAGCTATAGCTAATAAAATGCTAGCTAAAAAATAGACAAAAGGGGTAACTAAATGTAGCAAATGATGCTAGCTACAAGTAGCTAAACAATGGTTAAAAGCTTTCCCATAAAAAGCATAATTTTTTTAAACCTGTATGTCTATGTTTAGTGTTTTCCTTCATGACGTCACTCTTAGTAGAAACGTTATCTCTGAACCCCTCCCTCTGCTCCACGCCCTGTTCAGCTGCCAACCTTGAGTTCTAGTCAAAATAAAAACACTCAAAACATAGATTGATTTTTTTTTGAATGAGACAAAAAAAAGTGTCACCATTAGATTCACTAAAAAAAGAGAGTTTTCAGGCAGGAACCCCCCCCCCACCCACCAAGCAGGGCACGCTGGGTGGAACTCGACCCTCCTTCAACACCACCTCCACCAGCAGCAGCAGCACCACCAGCAGCACATGGTTAATGGAAATTTCCACTCCTGTTAAATGCAAGAAAGCTGCTGCTTATGTTAGTCCGCTTCCTCCAGCTCTCCAGCACACGGTCAGAGAAGGTAAGAGTCTACAGTCTGCTTTTAGTTTACTCATGCTTTTGTTTATTAGTTTGTTTGTTTATCTGTTTGCTTGTTTATCTATTTATCTGATGATCAGTCTATCCACCATGATGTGCAGAAGTGGGACTGTTTAACTTTGGATCGGTTAAACTGATGGTCTTAATCTGAAACTTGAACCTGTTCGTTTAATCATCTTTAATAACCCTCTTCCTTATGTTTTGTAAAAACGAGCTTGTCTTCCTGATTGGTTCATGTCTGAGTGCTTCTTGTTGTGGGTGTAGCTGCCAACAAGCTGTCTTTATTTATGTGGGGCGAGAGTTGTGTGCGAAAACCTCACTTTTTTTTCAAACCCACCAGTTGGTTTTGTGGATAGAAAGTCAAAAATTTGGACCGTTTTTTTTAATCCAATTGTTTTTTCACTGAAAAGAAGCAGAAGCAGCACTAAGAGAGCTCTTAGCTTGCATCGTGTCTGTTTAATGTAGACATGTCAAATTAAAAGTAAATGTCATGTATTTTGGTTTATGCAACTTATTTTCTGATTGCAATGTTCTCGTGAAAAATCTCACTTTTAATTTGATTTGAAGAGTTTGTGACCTGAGCTGACTTTCTTCTCTAAAACCCTCACAGTAAAGGTTTTGTTCTTCTTCCTCATGTCAAATGTGCTCTTCTTTTGTTCCTCCAGCACAAGGATTTGTTCGGCTGCTTTTCTCACTTTGCCCTCAGATGTTCTCACTTTCAACTCTTGAGTTTGATAAATAAGAGAACAAATCACCAGGAGCGTCTGGATTATTTGACGCAGCACATCCTGTCCTCGTTTTCTCAGGAGTGGAAACAAAAGGCTCTACATTTCTGTCATGGCTTCAGGACCTGTCAGTGTCATTCTGCAAACTAAATATACCGCAGTCACAGCTGCTGCGTGGTGACTTCATGCTTTTTACAAACTGGAAGTATGCTTTCAAAACCTCCATAATGTTGGTTCTGTGGCTGATGAAGCTCCACCTTCCTTGTTCTGGCAGCTGTAAAAAAAACAAAAACAAAAAAAACCCACCCACTTGGCTGAGTTTGGTGGTGAAGATGAGGCTTTTCAGGCCTTCACTGTGGTACAAACCGAACGAAAGAGTTCACCGTCCAAAAGCAAAATCTTAGCCCAGTGAATTTTAAATATCAAGACCTTTTAGTTTAATTGGTTGTTTCAGCTTCATAAAACATGCGCAATTTAGGTAAATGCATGAGATTAATCAACTTTTTGTGCCATACAAGAACTAGCAGAGGGCCTAAGTATGTCCACTCAAGTGTTTTCAAAAAGCGGTGGTCAATGCTCCGCTTCATACGCCGTCACAGTTTGTTAAAACGGAGCGAAGCAGCTTTCAGAACATTAAGTTCCAGCAGCTTGATGGGGAAAAGGGGAACTGAGGAGGCTCACTGGAGGACTACATACCTACAGGGGTATAGAGAGTAAACATTCGACATCAGCAACCCCTTTTACATTGGTTATGTTAACGCCACAAATAGGTACGCTAAGGAGACGTGATAACCTGCTCGTAGACAGTAGAAAAGTCAGAATCTAACCATTTTAGTGTCAAGTTTGAGCTACATTACTTATTGGTTTTTGTTAAAACTGCAGCTATGGTTGAGCAATATAGGCAAAAAAAATAATTGCGATTAATTGTGGCATTTAGCTGATAAGATAATTATTCAAATCATCAAACTAACCTCTTCATTTTAACCGCCACAGTCGCATTAAAGCTTCCCATCTTTTATTTTGTAAGGGTTAGATTGATTAAGAGCATCTTGGATTCTTCGCTGAGAAAATTTGTTTTTCACGATTTGCTGGTGACGAGTTTGTTGCGTCCTCATATTTCAGTGTATGGCAGTGTTTTAGGTGATTAAACAAGATTGTAGTTTTAGTGTTCGCTCCTTGTTGGCGTTAGCAGTAGTTCCGCACTGCCGGCTTTCCATCTCACAAAAGAGTATCGTAACACAGTAGGATGTTCCTACAACAGTGGATGCTTCTATCACTCACACCACTAAAATGCTTAAAGCATTATGACAAGTTAGTTGTTTTTTTTTACGTGTGCAGCTCAGAGACTGATCTAACATTTTGCTTCTTTAACCAAATCAAAGACCAACAACAACTTTAACTTAGAAGTTCTCAATTATTATTGTTGTTGGTTGAGATCATGCACATAATGAGCATTCAGTTTTCCTCTGGTTGTGTGAAAGTCCTTATACTTGTTCCATCATGGAAAAAAGTCTTTTTATTTTCTTTAGAAATGTTTTGTTGAAAACACTTTTGGGGAAGTTGAGCTAAAGGCTAGTCAGACTCTGGCTTATTCCTGAGCAGCAATTCAAAATGTCATCACAATTGAACAAATACTATTAAAATACATATGACTTATTTGAGTTTAATCTACAATTTTGTACACATTGACTCTATCCATCCATCCATTTATATATATA
>NW_013954184.1:3695-12855 GCF_001266775.1 Austrofundulus limnaeus
ATATAATATAATATAATAATTAAATTACATTTCCTTGAGATTTTTTATTTACTCTTTTTATGGTAAAGGTAAACCTAAAGGTTTTATCACATCCAGATTCTGACAACCTGGAACATTTTCTCATGTCTCCCCCTGAACCAGAGAACACAGGGTTCAAAGTATTTGCCAGGAACTGTTCTCCTGTTGAGAGTTTTCCCCGGGCATCAGGATGTGTTTTTTCTGTGCCAATGAAAAAAATATTAAACTAAAAAGAGGATATAGATTTTTTTAAAGTATTTTCCTTAATATATTGTTTAAAACAAAGAGTTCAGGGGATGCATAGATCCAACAGAGCAGACAGGAACTTGACTGAACACAGCTTGTAGAAAATATGTTCTTACTTGTTATTGAAAAATTTAGAAAGATAAAAAAAATATTTTAAATGTTTATTAAAAATGCAGATGTTAATGAATTATCCTGATTGACATCTTTAAATAACCCAAATAATAACAGCAACGCAGTTGATTTGGGTGTAATGTCATTCCTAGATGTGCTTTCTGGTTTTTTAGTCTAATAAAACATGAACAACCGTGTTGGTCTGGATGTGTTTGTTTCCATGGTTTGTTGGTTCTTTTCAGTGTGGAGCACTTATTTTTTCTTCCAGCTCGCTCAAAGAGCTCTTTGTATGAGACACAAAGAACACTGTAAATCTTTTTTTTTTTTTTTTGTGGTTGTTGCCTTTTGAGTCATGTTGTTCTTTGTTGTCTCTTACATAACCTATTGATGAACATTAGTTATAGAAAACAAAAGTAGATGACATTCTTGGCACACCTTTGTTTTTTTTGTTTTTTTTTTTTTCTAAAGGCAGTTCAATTTAACCTTTTCAAGAACAAGTTCTTGTTAATGGTGGGGATCATTGGGTTTCATGAACTTACGGTAATCTTTTTAAATACCCATTATAGCATGTAGGAGTTGGATTTTGAATAAAGATGCACAAAGTAATTAAACTTTTACCACTGCTGCTTTGAGATTTTAGCGCTTCCCATGTAGTTGTGTCCCAGTGGTCAACAGATGGTCTAGACACCATGAACTTAAAGCTAGACTTCGATTAAATCAACTGCTATATAGATGGAAAAAATTGATCCGGTTCATCTTTGTTTATGGGTCAAAGAGGTCTTCTTCAAGGAAAAACGGAGTCCCTTATTTCCAGGAAATGTTTTACAGGTTAGACAGCTCCAATCTGAAGTGTTTGCCATCAAGGCCAAAAGGCTCTAGAAGGGACTGATAAGCCTGAAAACAAATACATCTGTAGGCCTGTGAGAAGTTACAAACTAACTCTTGGATAAACTTTAGCAGGCTGGTTAGAGTAGGTCAGACCAGAATTCTTTAAAATCGTTCTAACCTGTAACTATTTCAATTCAGTTCAATTCATTTATATAGCACCAAATCACAACATATGTTGTCTCAATGCACATGAAAAAAGAACAATCTAAAGAAGAAGCCAGCAGATTGTGTTGAATCACTTCATCACAGTCTCCCATCCTGAGCAAACGGTGGAGAGGAAAAACTCCCTGCTAATCAGGAAGAAACCTCCAGCAGAACCAGGCTCAGGACAGGCGGCCATCTGCCTCGACCGGCTGGGTTGGGGGACAGGAAAGAGACACAGCCAAACACAGAAGAACTGGTCCTTCTTCTAAGAAAGAGACAAAAAGAAAAAAAGAAAAAACATGTTATTGATAGAAATAATTACAATAAACATGTAGAGAAGAGAGATTAAAGACAACAGCAGAGTGAAGAAATGTGCTCAGTTTGTGCTCCAGCAGTCTAAGTCTATAGCAGCAGAAATGAGAAATAATTCAAGAAACCTAAGTCTAATTATAGGATTTATCAAAAAGGAAAGTCTTCAGTCTAATCTTAAAAGTAGACAGAGTGTCAGTTTCACGGACAGAAACTGGAAGTTGGTTCCATAAGAGAGGAGCTTGATAACTGAAAGCTCTGCCTCCCTACTTTTAGAAACTCGAGGAACCACAAGTAAACCTGCAGTCTGAGAGCGAAGTGCTCTGTTAGGAAAGCATAGAACAATAAGATGTTTAATATATGATGGAGCTTGGTTGTTAAGAGCTTTGAATGTTAGGAGTAATATTTTAAATTCTATTCTGAATTTGACAGGGAGCCAGTGGAGAGAAGCTAAAACTGGAGAAATATGGTCTCTCCTTCCAACTCTTATTAAAACTCTAGCAGCAGCATTTTGGATTAACTGAAGACTTCTTAAAGAGTTTTTTTTTTTTTTTGGATGCCCAGATAATAAAGAATTGCAGTAATCCAGCCTAGACATGATAAATGCATGAATCAGTTTTTCTGCATCATTTTTGGTCAAAATATTTCTAATTTTAGTGATATTACGTAGGTGGAAGTAGGCGGTCCTGGTAACATTTTTAATGTGGGGGTTAAAAGACATATCCTGATCAAAAACGACACCGAGTTTCTTTACATTAGAACTGGGAGCCAGAATAATGCCATCCAGAGAAGGTGAAAGGCTGCAAAGTTGATCCCTAAGATGCTCAGGTCCAAAAACCAGAACCTCTGTCTTATCTGAGTTTAGAAGCAGAAAGTTGAGTCATCCATGTTTTTCCTCTTTCTTTTATTACTTTTAGGAATTTCTTGTAACTTACAAACATCCAGGCAGAGTTAAGGAAGAAGGACTTGGTGCCATCTCTCTGTGAAGTCTCCACCCTGAAAATCCCAAAAAGCCAAATTTTCACCACGTCTCGCCCTGCCTTGTCCCCCAAGATGCCAAAGGTTCGTGAATTAATGGAGCTTCAAAGGGTCCCCACGGAGGATGATGATGACAGCACCGCCAGCCTGAACGGCCACTTCAGAGATCCCATGGACTCGGAAAAGGGAACCCTGAACAGGTCAAGAAAGTAAATTAAAGCATTATAGCTTCAAAATGACAAACCATCATTTTTGCTCATGCTTCTGACTATATTCTTGTTCTTTGCTGCAGCCATTTTGTGGACGATAATGAAGACGGAGAAGACCACCAGTTCCTGTCGAATGGTTTACCAATGAAGAAGAAATATGAGGAAGAAGATGTAAGATCAATGATGTTAAGGTTATCGATCAACAGACTGTAAAAGCAGATTGCAGATTCCGATTAATCTGAATTTTCCTCACACAGTTTCCTGGCCATGCTTCCTTTGGCATGTCTGTCTTTAATCTGAGCAATGCCATTATGGGCAGTGGGATTCTGGGCCTGTCCTTCGCCATGGCAAACACTGGCATCGTTCTCTTTACGTAAGTCTAGAATAACAGAGACTCGGCATGAATGTTTATTCATGGGACTCTTTAGCTGGTAAAGTTTGTCACTCTTGGTAGCTTAGCATTTAGCAACATGTAGTTTTGTGGTAACAAAGATCATGTTTGGATTTCTGATTCGTCTAGACTCAAAGAAAAGCTTTGGAGGATAAAACATTATGCTTAATATCTGGTCTGTAAAGAAATCTCACTTATGATCATCAGCTAGCTGGCCTTTAGCTACATCCCTACTATCCTTTGTCTAAATCGTGGATATTTTCCAACATCCCACTGTCACCCTGAATCTTTAGTAAAGCTCTAGATTTACTGGTCTGTCTGTGTTCCAACCCTCACCTGTGGTCATGAGGCGTGGATCCAGACCAAAAGAACGAGATCCCAGATACAAGCTTATGAAATTAGCTTCTTTTATAGGGTGGCTAGTCTCAACCTGAGAGATAGAAAGAAGAGCTCCGTCATACGAGGGGAGCTCGGAGTAGAGCCGCTGTTTAATCAGTTGGGCTGATTTGAGTATCTGATTATGATTCCTCCTGGACCCCTTCCAAAAGAAGTTTTACAGGCACATCCCACCAGTAGGAGGCCCCAGAACTTGCTGTAGCTCTTCTCTGGCCTGGGAATACCACAGGATTCCCTTAGGAGTAATTGTAGTTTTTCAGCATTGATTGGAACGCTACGAAAAATGTTGCAGCAGCTAAAGCCAACACCAGCAGTATTTTTCACTGTACTTCCAGTATCACCCTGCTGATCAGTGGAATGTCATTTTAAGAATCCTGCGACTCCATAGCACAGACATGACTCTGCATGGTTCACCATGCAACCTTGCTAAAATTGACAGGACAGGGTGTCCAATGCGTCCAAATGACATCTCTGAGCAGCTGCAGGGTGTCACTTCGCTGTAACTTCCTCTAATGAGAAGAAATAGTATGTTGAATTTCTAGGACAGCATCAAATCTTCTTGGATGAGCTTTTATTTTTACTTAATGTTTTTTATTCTTTTCTGTGTAGAATCCTCCTGATTGCTGTGGCCATCCTATCTTTATACTCTGTACACCTGCTCCTGCTGACGTCTAAAGAGGGAGGTCAGTATTCAAGTGAAGATCAGTTTTCTCCCAAGTGACCAATAAGAAGTTTTAAATTAGTGTTGCCCAAACTCAAGGGATGTGTTCCCTCTGCTAGTAGCTCATAAATAAATGTTCATATGTTAGTTTTTTATATATACAATGTGTGGTACTTTCATTGTCTTAGTCGATGGTTGATGTTTTTTTCTATTTTTTTAATTTGGTTTAGGATCCCTGATATATGAGACGCTGGGAGAGCGAGCCTTCGGTTGGCCAGGAAAAATGGCCGCCTTTATTTCGATAATCATGCAAAACATTGGAGGTAAATCTTAAATACGTGACCCTAATTTTGTTGTAAATTTATGCATTTTTAGAGAATATAATTCTTTTCTCGTCGTCTTTCAGCCATGTCCAGCTACCTCTTTATTGTGAAGTATGAGCTTCCAGAAGTCATCAGAACCTTCATGCACTTAGAAGAGAACTCTGGGTGAGCCTCTGTTCTCTTGAGCAGCTAAATGTACCACCTTGAGTTAATATTCCATTCCTGCAGTTTTAAACCTGTGTTATATTTGCAGGGAATGGTACCTGAATGGCAACTACCTGGTGGTCTTTGTGTCGGTCGGAGTCATTCTGCCGTTATCTCTCCTCAAAAACCTGGGTAAGACCACAGATTCTCTAAACTACATAAGCTGAGAGTGRTCATGAAAATGTATTTTCCTGATGATTCATTAAGCTGATGAACTTGATTTGTATCTAAAATCATTTGGCCCTTTTTTGCTTCCGTACTAAATATTGGTTTTGGTTTTACTGTCAAATATGAGCCCCCTGCATCTGAACCACTTGGCACTTCCATGTCCTTGCAGCTGTCCGTAGTCATCTTCACCAAACCAGATGTAACCTGACACCCAGTTTACATCTGACTACTCAAAGGGAAAGAATTCTTGGAGAACATTTTTACGGATCCTGAGAAGCTTATAACACTGAGTGTTTCTAACCTGGTGTCTTTCTTTTGAGGGACACGAAGGTTTGATTAAAACACAGTGTCTCTTTTGGGGAGAGTAAAGGGCCCACTTATGATTAGGGTTGGGCTATATTGGCAAAAACATTAATCACAATTAATTGTTGTATTTAGCCTATAACGATTAAATTGACGATTAATCCCCTGAAGTCCATGGACACCCTTATGTCCTAGTCACATGACCAATTTAGTGGGAAATATTTGCTCTTCATAAAAATCTGTTCCAAATTGTCAAAATTAAAGACTTCCGGCTATACATCAAATTTTAAATTGTGTTGATAGATAAATGAATTACAGAATTTTTTTTTAAATGTTAGTCATATTTGAAGCGGAGAGGAGCATTGAGCAGACCAACCAGGGAAATATCCAGTCAATCTGCCTGGTGGCATTAATCGTATTAATTGTCAAGTGCCAAAAAATAATCGATTAATGTTTTTCTGACGATTAATTGCACACGATATGATTATGCCCAACCCTACTTATGAGGCCTCCGCTCACATGGGTTTCGCCCATCCCCATATACCATAAACCATAACCATAACTTGACACTCGTCCAGACCTTAGTCAGCTCTAACGGTCAGGAGTTATAGGAACATAATCTTGGTATTAGGTCTGTGGTCAGCTCCACCACTCAGACAAAATTTATATACCTGCTGGTCAACTACCAGAGAAAACTATTAAAGAATAGTTGATGAACTTATTTAATGACAAAACATGCTTGCATTAAATTTTCTTTGTGACTATTAGATTTATACGTAAGTTTCGTCTTTTAGGCATAAATTTGTACGGAACAAGATCAGTGATTTTTTTTTTCACCGTGGCACTAGTTGTGTTCTGTATGAATGAAACTTGTTCAGAGAAGGGGGGGGGGNTTTTTATTTTATTTTTGTTTGTTTTGTTTTTAGTATTTCTTTTATTTAATTCCATTCTTGTGTTTGTTTGTTTTTTGTTTTTGTAGGTTACCTGGGCTACACCAGTGGATTTTCCTTGTCCTGCATGGTCTTTTTCCTGGCTGCAGTAAGTTCAGCTTTCAAGATGAATGCTAACACATTGCTAATTCATGGGTTAGCAGTCTTTGCATTGCTTTACCTGTTTTTAGATAGCTTGTTCATGTGCTTCTAGGACAGAAATCATGAAAAATATGATAGTCAACAAAAAAACAAGAGAAGGCTAGACAAATTTGACACGCAACTGCTAACTTAGCATGTTTGCTGTTTAGCAAAGGGGAGTTTTGACTGTAAATTATACGAGCTGTGTCTCCATTCTGGGGTTGCAGCCAACATAGAGTGCATTTGTCGGCTGCTTATGTCACTGCACCGCGCCGTGGGCTGTCCCAATTCGAAGGCGCCTACCCATGTGGCCGACAAAACCCAAAAAATGTAAGCTGCAACTGAGTATCCTATGTGGCTGACGATATCCCAGGATTCATTGTGCTATCAGCAAACTAAACAGAAAATAACTAAAAAAGAAAACAACGACAGTGTAGTTTGGAAATTTATCATGAACTGAATAATTTGTTTGTAAAGCTGGCATACACCTTAACACAAATCTATGTTTAGCAACTTAACTGATGATTTTTAAATGGTAAATGGACTGTACCAACCAGGATACTCAAAGCCCTTCACACTACAATCTGTGTCATCATTTACCCATTCACACAGCACTCTATTAGGTCTCTGCAAAGCTAACATGTACAATCATCTATGGAGACTAATCAGTGCTTTAAATCACATTCATAAATTGATGGGACACACATCAGAGGCATTAGGGTGAAGTATCTTGCCTGAGGACACAACAACTGAGGCAGCTGGAATAGGGGATCGAACCTTCAACCTACCGGTTCCAGGACAACTCCCCTAACCACTCTGCCGTGAAAACATGGCTATAGTGTTTAGCTAACTAAATTAACTTTCTGTTTTTGTAAGTAAATAAAGTAGCATATGGCCCATATATCACTAATGCTAAATAAATACACAACTGCTTGCCAGCATGGTTGCTGACAGTTTTGACAAAAAGCAAATCTAAAAGAAAAACGGTGGTCACCAAGTCATGAGAAACCCAACACAAATTCTATTTGCATTAGCTTTTTAGCAAAAGAAACAGCTCTGCTGCTCCTTAAGTTGCCAAAACTGACAATGCCTAAAGCTGGCAGTATGGTCGCTCAGCAGCTGACCGGACGACGTGCCGTCCTGTGGTTGTTCGGCGTTCGTTTTCGCACCCACCTTTCATAGCTCCTGAGACACCCCGCACCGAGCTCCTGGGAAACCCCTCCTGCTGCAGCATACAGCACTGCATGGGATTTCTTCCTGCTGAAGTCCACAATGCAGGGAAAAAAAAGTCTGAGACTCGTCACTCGACGTTTATCCACAAACTGGTTCAAGATTAAGCTCCAAATTTTTTATCAGTCAGATTCCATCGTGGGAAAACATCTGTTTTTATCCCCTATTTATGAGTTTTTGGCTGTTTGACTGTCTTTATAAATTGCCGTTTCCTGGTACAACAGTCGGCTCTAGAAGCGAGCTGGGTTTTTTTTTCTTTTTTCTTTTTTGAAGCGAGTTGTTGAAGCAAAATGCAGCGTCAGAGCGCTTTCAGCACAAACACTCCCACAAACTTCTGACCAATCACACAATAAAGTTCTTGTGTTCTTATGTGGAGGGGGGTAAAAAAGTTCGACCTGTGGGTCACGACAAGGAAGTGCTATGGTGCATGATTTTGTCATGAAACCGCGACAGTTTGGCACGATTTTGGCAGTTCGTATGCAGTATACTGCTTGCTTAACTTGTGTCTGTTTTGATTCATTTTGTTTTTCTTTCAGGTGATCTACAAGAAATCCCAGCTCCCCTGCCCTCTTCCCTTCTTTTACGGCCATTCGGCTAACCTCAGCATGAACTCCTCGGACATGTCGGGTCTGTACACACTGCCGAGCAACACCACTCAGATGGACTTTTCGCGGGCCGACGTTTCCTCGACTGTCCTCAGCGGACACAATGTTCATCAAACCGCAGGGGTCCACTATCAGCCCCACCCGAGCGACGAGGAGATGTGCACCCCCAAGTACTTTGTCTTTAACTCCCAGGTGAGACGGCAACAGACGTGGCATGCCTTGAGAAGTCCAAACTTGTATTAAGCCTGCTCTGGGTTCCATTTAAAGAAAATGTTGTGAAAACGAGCTTGTTTAATGTTTTCTACCAACCTAAATATGAAGTCAGAGGAAAAGTTAAGCACAGAAGCTGGGATTTAAAGAAACGAGCTGAAGCTTGAGTTTAGTAGAGGTGCAGAGAACTGCATGCTTATTCGGTGAACTCGCCAAGGCATGTTTTACAAAAGGTGGGGCTTTTAGGTGTGTGGGGGGCGGTTAGGGATTTGTGCCTGTGCCTGTATCATCATGAATCCTAATAAAAGTATGACAAGAAGCTTTAGATTCCCATGAGGCCAAAGGGTTAATTAAGGTAAACAGGGATTATACATTTCCCAGGTAAAGTAGCCATTTTACTTCAAAGTACCTAAAATATCGCTGCGAGAAAAAGAATGTTGACCAAAAAGTAAGACCAAAACTAAGAACATGCATAGAAATTAACTTGATTGCATGTTTTAAATATTTTCATTTAAAATGGAATACTTCAAATTATAGCAGGGTTACAGTTTGCAATAAAAATACAAGTTCCTTTTTTTTTTTGCCTTTTTTTACCCATCACTTGGACTTTTTTACGGCAACTTATTTATTATTTATTTATTCTAACATTCTTCTTCTTTTTTGTTATTGTTGTTGTTGTTATTGTTGTTATTGTTG
>NW_013954184.1:12903-18545 GCF_001266775.1 Austrofundulus limnaeus
CAGCCATGATAAAAGCATGGAAACTAACAGCATAAATCCACTTTTTCACAACAAATTACCAGTATACAAAAAATATAAATAAAGAGCACTAGCAACAATAAAAATGTTGACAAGCATAATAAAACTAAAATTTCATCCAGCTTTTATGTCACACCTTGGGCTGTTATTGATATTGTTGATGCCAACATCACACAATTTAAAGTTTGAAACTCGGCCTGTTTTCACTTGTCTTACTGATCTTTATGTTGATGTTTTTCTACAGACGGCCTACACCATACCCATCCTGGCGTTTGCATTCGTCTGCCATCCAGAGGTGCTGCCGATCTACAGCGAGCTGAAAGAGTAGGCTCACTTCTTCCTGTTTTACAGCTAACCCTCATTCTAACCCTAACCCTTTGACTTTTCCACTGACATGAGTTTTTGTTCAAAAAGCAAAATGTTTATTGTTATTTTTTACCTTTTGTTGCATTTCAGTCGCAGCCGTAGAAAAATGCAGAATGTGTCCAACCTGTCCATCTTGGCCATGCTCATCATGTATATGTTATCTGCGCTCTTCGGCTACCTCACGTTTTACGGTAAGAGCGCCAATCCGTCTCACCTTCTAATTCATTTTTTCATACATCCTATCAGATTTTAGTTAAAAGCTGCTTTCATTTCCTGTCTGACTCAGATAACGTGGAGGCGGAGTTATTGCACACCTTCACCAAAGTGTACAAGTTTGACACCTTGCTGCTGCTGGTGCGTTTGGCTGTCCTCACCGCCGTCACCTTGACTGTCCCCATCGTGCTGTTTCCTGTAAGTACCTCCACGTTAAAGCGGAAAACATGCTCCTTAATGTCGCGCAGGAGCTCTAATAAATCTGCTCTTTCATTAGTAATTGGAGCCTGATTTAAGGAGTGGCATGATTATAATTGGCGTCACAGCGGCCTGTAAATTAGAAACATTAGTCAGCGTGTGATCGGCTCACAGATGGTGGTTTGTGTTTGCTGCACAGTTGGACAGACGTGTTTTTTTTCCTTGCCAGCCTGTTGAAAACTAACATTTTGTTCAAGCTAGAACTCCACTTTTTGTCGTCATCCTAAAACCCAAAACTCAGCTTCTCACAGCCCCCCTCGTGTCGTTATTACACCAACACACAGTCCTGTTCAAACAAAACCTCTCAAAGTGTGAAGGCTGTTTGGACCRGTGCGCTCTCGCCCGCTCAGGGTTGAAGGTCTGCACGTCGTGTGCAACCACCTTATCATCTTACCCCTCAATCATTCACACGCATGTGCTCCTCTTCCTCCACTCTCCATAGACGGTCATGGGATAATTTTAGCTTGTCCCCTATCTGACACCGGTAGAACAAAAAGAGAAGCTGGTCAATGGGAGCAGGGTTGCCAGATTGGGAAATGACTTAATATCATACTGCTGGTTGGCATTCACGCTATTTTTATTTTTTTATTTTTTTGGAGTGGGAAGGGGTGGGTAGGGGGTGAAAGGAAATGCCAAACTATGATAACTATCATGATTGACCTATTTTTCTGATCATGGGCTTCATCAAAGCGGGGCCAGGTGGGGCAAAGGCTACCCCTAAAAAATTGTTGGCCCCCCCTTGGCTTTTCTTATTTATTTGTCTTGTTTTACCTTTCGACACACGCATTTTAAGAAGTGTGTAAAGATAATGGATGGATGATGAGACGATAAGCAGCTTTTTTAATTTGGTGTAATTACAGTAAGCTGCCACAAGGGAGCAGCAGCTCTGTTGGTTTTCAGACAGCACTACTCTGCTGCATGTAATGGAAGGATACAACACACATTCACCCAGTTTTTTTTCTTTTTTTAAAACATAATTACCGCATTTTAACTCCGTATTATATAAACACGCTTAAATACCAGCACTTTACGTTGCGTTTAGCTTGTTTCTGTTCTCACGTTGGGATTTCCAGACACACCTTTCCCCAGAAAACAGATATTTATTTATTTTTATTTTTTTGTCAAAGCTTAGGTGTGAAAGGATCCCCTGCACCCACCCCCAACTTTACTATCTCTGCTGTGGTGGTTTCACAAGCTGTGAGAGAGTGGAAAAACCCTCACCCTGACCTTGAGGGAGGCAGAGAGAGAGACAGGGGCATCAGCAGGCAGGGGAGGACCGTACATTCCTCCACATCTTGTATTTCAACCCTTCCCTGGAGGCTTTTATTCTTCGAAGCGTGTTAGAAGTGTTGGGTGGGCAATGTAGTTGTAGTAATCTGTCATATCAGGAAACTTAAAGCTCTGGGGTTAGCTTTAGCCAGAGTGGAGATTTTTGGTGTTGTTTTTTTGATTCTTTAAACATAGAAAAATATACTGTACTGTTCTTAAATCATTCCCTTACGCTTCCGAACAAAACCCACTGTCAGCAGCGAAATACATATTCATACGTATAATATTATATACTGGGTAATATCTCTGAAAAGTTTAATACATATTTTAATTTTAAAAAATGGCCAAACAATTTGCTAGCTAAATGTGTCAATAAGCAAATTTAATAAAATAAATAGAAATAAGGAGCTTAATAACAGCTTCTAAGAGCTGCAGACTGTTCATGCTAAAAGATTATACTATGAGCCTTATGCTAATAAGTTGAAGTTTAAAAATAGTAGTAAAATGTAGTCCACGTTGACTATACAAAAAATAAAAAGAGTCATAAGGCCCAGTTTTAATAAAACTAAGCTGTATTTAAGGATGAGAAGAACATCTCATCCATAAATAGGTAATAGTTTAAAAATAACAAATTTAAAGGGAGAGCCTTTAGTGAGGGTGTGTTTTAAAACTGGTTTTATTTGTCCGCATGCAGAAAAGGCATGAATCATTAACTGCTTCGCACAAGTGACTTTTCTTGATGTGTCTGTTGCTGTGAGATGATGATGTGAAGAGTCACAGTGTGACTCAGCTGATTCTTGGAACACGCTTGGTGTTCTAAGCTGAACGGTACAGCTAGGCAGAGTCAGGGTGTTTTATTAAGTTACCATAAMAATTTCTTGGTTGATAAAGTAGCATGAACCAAATGAACCACTCTGCCTCACCGATGTTCTGCCAGGTTCCCACCTGACCTTTAGAGAATCTCTGCTCGACTTTATTACAGGACAGAGCTGCCGACCTTCAGCTAGAGATTACCTTTGTCTGAGACTGTCCCCGGCTCCTGCGGCGAGACGCTGCACATGTTGCTGTCTGTGAAGGGCCTGACCTGAWATTATATGTGTGTGTTTGTGTGTGTGCGGGTGGGTGCAGTCACGTGAAAGCTGGATTCGACCAGGGGCCAGATCACACAGGGCTTTGCCAGGATCTAGTACATAATGAAAGGGCTTTATGTGGAGTCAGACATGTCCCAGTTCTCAGGCCCAAACTGGAGTCTGAAGCCACGGGGAAGGCTCCAAAATATCACCTCCAACATCACAACCATACCTTCAGACAACCTTCGCTGTCTTAAAAATATTTGATTTCCAGGTCTGGATGGACACGGACAAAAGAACAGAGTGAAAATATCCGTTGGGTTTCTCGACTCTGTTTAATTAAAACAATAAAATAAAATGAAAAATTGTAAAAGTTGTTAAAAAAATGTAGTCCATGTTGACTAAATAAAAGATAAACAGAGTCATAAGGCCCAGTTTTAATAAAACTAAGCTGTATTTAAGGATGAGAAGAACATCTCATCCTTAAGTAGGTAATTGTTTAATTCTCACAAAATGCACAAAAAAACCCCAACAAAACACAGAAAAAAACATTGTAATTAAGGAAAAATAAACTTTAAAGCATCCTATTGATCCCATTTTTAGTGTCATATTGTGCATTTTTGTTTTGTTTTTTTATCTAGTGTTTCAGTATTTACAACTTTTAGCTACCATTTTGCTCTATGCAGCCATCTTTGCTTTTAGATCTTAGCTTGTGTTTTGCTCATTTTAGCTATCTTTTGCAGCATGAAGCAAGTCTTCTAACCTCTTGACCATGAAGTTGTTTCTTGGAGAAATTCATCACCATTATTTCTTCACTCACAACTGCTACACTGTATTAGCTTTAAGCTACTATTTTGCTCTTTTATCTATCTTTACTTCCTTTTAGCTTCTAGCTAACGTTTTTCTCTTTGTAACCATCTTTGCTTATAGCCTTCAGCTTGCATTTTGCTTTTTTGCGCTTTGTCCTGCGTTTAGCTTCTAGCTAGCATTTTACTCTTTTTAGTTATTTTTGTGCTTATTTTAGCTTTTAGCATTTTCCTCTTTAATATTCCGTTCAGGTTCTTAATATCATTTGACCACAGACTTGGCCTAAAATCCAACCTAATAAAAAAAATCAGCTAAAATCAGTAGAAATAAAAAATGCCATTAAATTATCCTCAAATATTAAACAGAACAAAAAAATGCTGCTCTCTATGTGAAAGCTTCAGGCCGCTGTTTAACTCAGACAAATTACAAACTGGACAGAAGCTGTTTCTGTGTGATCAACTCTAAGTTTTACATTATTGCCCACCAGCTTTATAAAGGGGTCATCTAAAATTGTAGAAGTGTAAAATTGGTTCTGTAGGATTCTGGCTCCGGTCTGCAGAAGTCTGGTTCCACCACTAGAGGTTCACGGTTGTCTTGAATTGCTCTCTGRCTTTGTTTTGGTTGTAGGAGAGTTYAGTTAGGGTTGGTGGTAAAGTTTTGGGTGTCTTGGGACTTGGGGAGTTTCAGTTCTCATCTGAACCTGATTCAGATTAAACCTTTCAGAGCAGAACGTGAGACAAAATAAGACCGACTGCAACCTTGGACTCTGCTTTGGATTGAACACAACCTGAAGCAAAGTGAAGACATTTATAACCGGCTGCAGCTGGAGGATTCTGGGTCAGCCCAGGCCAGTCCGGCTGTGTGAGCCTGTCTGCTCAGGCTGACACTGGTTAAAGAGTAAGGATGTGTAAATATCACACCATGAGCTCTAAAGACTTAGCGTCAGGTGACAGGCTGGTGCTGAACAGCAGAGAAATGCAGCATCCAGGCTCCAGTTTTCCTGAGTTCTGCAGCAGCTGCAGAGATCTTTGCAACTTTGTTGTCTGCTCTCTTACATTTTGGCTGAAGCTGCAACCGTTTTCTGGCAGCTCAGAGTTCGTTGCAGGCGTCACGATGAAGGTCATTCACTTCACTTTGACTCTGCAGAAAATCAAGTTAACTTTTTTAATTTTCTCAATTAGGGAAAATAAATCTCATGGTTGACTTGTTGGAGAACTCAGACCTGCACTTAGGCCCCGCCCCCCTCACCAGCGGCTGATGCAATCTCCTGTTACCATTGCACTGCAGGAGATAATCTCCACCCCAACTGAACCAGGCCCTATAAACTCTGCTTCCTCTTCAACCTTCTCTATGGCCCGCGGGCCCACCCTGACTCTGGGTTCTCCTGAAACCTGCAATCTTTCACCTACTGAAGACTTAGACTGACTGTCTGAGGTTCAGGAGCTAAAGGTGCCTTAGCTCCAAAGTTTATGTCCCTGCATTTCTCACTCACATACAGTGGTTTGCAAAAGTATTCATACCCCTTGAACTTTTCCATATTTTGTCACATTACAACCACAAACATATATATATTTCACTGGAATTTAATGTGAAAGACCAACACAAAGTGGTATACAATTGTGAAGTGGAAGCAAAATTTTA
>NW_013954184.1:19545-25255 GCF_001266775.1 Austrofundulus limnaeus
GTGCTGCAGCGCAGCGCAGGAGGAACAAAAAATGGGACAAAAGCGGTATCGGTTAAGAGTATCGGCCGGCTTTTACGAGTACGAGTACTTGATGCTGGTATCGGTATCGGGACACCCCTATACACAGGACCTGATTAATCACTACTTGAATAGTTTTGTTCCTGTAAAGTTTGAAGTTTATTTTGATTAAAACCTAAAAGACGAGCAGAAAGACCCTCAAACCAAAAACTGTGCCTCAAACAAAACCTGATAACTAGAGAAATTGTAGCCTGGTAAAAACCAGCCCCTTGGCTTGTCCTACGCTTTGCTTCAAACAGAGGGTTTCTTTTTGGAGGCGTGGACTCTGTTGAAGTTCAAAAKGATGGGATCTGATTTACCCAAACTCTAACGTTTGGCCATGACGTACAGTATGTAGTGCGCCAGCTCGACCGTAAAGGAGGCTAAGCTAAGAAGCTAACCGGAAATTGCATGCGCTGCAAACAACCACCCCTACCGGGAAGACAGAAGTACCGAGCTGAACGACATGGCTGTAATTGAGTGCTGCAGGCTTTGTGAGACAACTTTTATTTAATTTGGAAGCCTTGTCAACACAGACTGGCTTCATTCACTTCCTCCACTGCCGTTGCTAAACTATACAGGCAGACTCTACCGGAGAAATCCTAGATGGAGCAGAGAAGCGAAACTAGAATTAAGCGGAACTACGTGGGAAGGCAAGGACCAGGCTAGAGAAATTGCATTTTCTGCAAAAATCCTGGTGTGAATGCTTCTTGCTGAAAACTTTAGTTGAAAGTTTAAATTAGATGCAAGTTCATTTAAAGCGTGAAAGAAGCATGCAAAGCTCAGATTAGCAGAAAGAAGCAGAAATTAGCAGAAGAATAGTAAAATAGCAGAAAAAAGCTCAAATTGGCGTAATAAAAAACAAAAGGTAGCAGACTAGTTAGAATTAGCTTACATATGGTGAAAGTGATGTTAAAACAAAGTTAACAGAAAAAATATAAAAAACTTGCCATTTCTTATAAAATAAAACAGCCGAAATGTGCATCAAAGCAGCTAAAATGTAGCTGAAATTGCTGACTTCAGTATAAAGAAGCAGGAGCATGTTTGCAGAACTTGGCAGAAAGAAGCTTAAATGGCATCCAAAATTTGAATGTAGCTTAAATACTAATTTTAGCTAATAACAGCTGAATAGTAGCTAAAACTGCTGCAAACGGCTGAAATAAGGAGAAAGCAACTGAAAGAAGCAAAAAAAGCTCAAATTAGCAAAGAGAAGCTAAAGACACAAAAAAGTACAATCTAGCAGAAGAATTGCTGAAATAAGTAGAATTTTAGTAATAATAGCAGAAAAAGGCTAAAGGTAACAAAAATGAAGCAAAATATAGCACAATGAAGTTAAAAAGAGCTGAAACAGAAGAAAATGTGTAAGGCGCTGTAAATATTTATGAACATTTTGAAAGTTTTTAGAAATGTTGAACTTTTTGTTTTCAACATCTCAGTTTTCAATGGGAACAATGTGGCCGACAAAGTGAACATTTTGATGAATTGTTGAAACATCACAAAAATTGCGGAATGAGAAAACATACAGAATGGGGGRAAAATGATCTCAATAATGTGAATGCTTTCAAACACAGTTAAAATATTGTTTGTTCTGAACTTCAAGGCTTTTTTAAATTAAAAGTTAAGAAGGTGAAAGGCAGCAACCAAATTATTATTATTTTTTTGTTTGTTTGTTTTCTCCAGATCCGCTCCTCCATCACCACGCTGCTCTTCAGCGGTCGAGACTTCAGCTGGGCTCGCCACATGCTGATCGCCGCCGCCATCCTGGCCTTCAACAACATGCTGGTTATCTTCGTCCCCACCATCAGGGACATCTTCGGCTTCATCGGTTCGTTCCAAACACTGCCCCGACTCCTTTTTGCACCGCCACAAATGGTAGCAAAACTTAGCCACGCCTCTCTGATAACAGATGCAGCCCTTTCGGCTGAAATGACACCTCGAAGCTAAAAATAGTCTAATATCATCATCGTCGTGCTCCACCTGCAGAGGAGTATCAAAGTGTCCTACTTTCTCTTAACGCCAAGAATGCCTCATTTGTTAGGGCTGTCAGTCTTATTTATTTAAGATTGTACTTTGAACTTTAACGAGGAAGAGCATTTTGTCATTTTTCCACTCAGGTGTAAAACATGCATCTCATTTATTGTAAGGGATTGTCAAACATGATTGTCATTACTGAAACATGATTGTCATTACTGAAAGCTTCATTAACAAGACCCATTACGTTAAATCCAGATTTAGATTTGATCAAACCAAACGAAGCACATTTTCAGATTTCTGTCTTTTTTAGCTACATTTCAATATTTAGGTCATCCTGATAGCGGTGTCGAAGATACGGCTCTAGTTGTCTTAATAAACTGGCACACCCCCGAAAAATTGGTCCAAATTCTATTTTTAAAGTATTCCAATGAGGATTTTTTTTACGTCATTTGAAAGAGGAAACCTCAAACCATATTTGGATATCAGGATTTCCCAGCTGGTATTGAAAATAGCCTCCCTGGCATGCAAAGGAAGTAGTAAAATGTCACAGTTTTTGTGCGCAAAAACATTGGTTTGGCTCAGAAAAGTGTATCAAATATTCTTTTTGAATATATTTCCTTAAAAAGRCCAATTGTTCCCTTGCGGCTAAATGAGGTTCACTAATGTCTTCTAAGGTGGATCAGATCTTTAGATGATTCTTGACCAAGTGCTTGACTTCCTCCTCTTTGTTCCAGGTGGTACCGCAGCAACAAATCTCATTTTCATCCTCCCCGCCGCCTTTTACATCCGCCTGGTGAAGTCAAAGCCGATGAACTCCTGGCAGAAGATCATGGTGAGTGTGCAGAACGGTACACCGTGTGCTGCGTTCTCATCGTATCGCCTTTCAGGGGAGCTGACACGAAAGACAGCGATGACGTTCTCCCCGAACGTGACTCCTGTGGTGGACTCGCACACACTGAATCCTTTCTTGTTTCTTTTCTCTCCAGGCGATGATCTTCCTGATTATGGGAGTTATTTTCATGTTCGGAAGCTTGACRCTCATCACCCTCGACTGGATCCACAACCCACCGGGCCACGGCCATTAAAACCCTCCTCCTCTTCCTCTGGATTCATGCCGAAGAGTCGACCCTTTCCCCACCACATGACATGACTTCTGGTTTGCTTCATTTCATTTTAATATTCCTCACATATCACCAACATTTTGGAACGTGACAAGTTCTGACGTTTATCCTGGAACATCACRCCTGAAATCCTCCTCATGATGATGATGTTTTCCACACAAAGCGCAGCCCTCACCTGAGGCGAGACTGGGAACTATGAGTGGACTCTTGGGCCTGAAAGTATGATGTCATTCTCCATCTCTCTTCTGGAATTAAGAGACATTTAGAGATGAAGTTTGTCCTCATTCGTGAAAAAAAGAAGCACTTCTAGCAATATATATTTTTACACTTTATGTGGAGATGAAACAAACACCCCCACAGGCAGAAATATACACACATATCAGCACATTTTTAAAGCGAATTTACACTAAAAAGCTCCTGTTAATTAGTAAAATTGCTTGAAAACAATCTAAAATTTGCCAAAGTCGACACAAACCGTTCATCATTGAATCAGTGCTAGAGCTTCTCAGCTGCACGCTCTCCAGGATCATCTTCGCCGTCTGTTTGCACAAGAAGCAGCGAGGGGCTTTCAGTATTACTGTTATCTAAATGCGTAGAAGAATGTACCTGACCAAGTGTATTTACTGCTAAAAGTGGCACAGTGCATAAAACCTTGGCCTTTCAAGACTGTTGTTCAGGTCGTGTGAAGTAAACGGTCATTTTTAGCAGGGCGTATGCTGGAATCATACACGAGGCATTTATTATAAAAACTGTTTAAATAGTTCTCTTTTAAAAGTCTGATTGGAGTATTTAGAAGTGATTGTAAAGGTCACCAGAAGAAGCAAACTTGAAATGGTAGATGCTGATATTTTTTATCTGTAGTAGATTTTTTTTAATATGTGCCATTTCGTTTTTCTCACTTCTGGTCTCAAAGAAATATTAAGGTCTTAAATTTTAGCCCACCTGATGTGTTTTTTTTATTTGAACAATTCAGTTTGGAAACGTAGAAGAGTAGAAAGAAATCTCTGTCTAAATTCTAGAAATGAATGCTACAATTGTAGTCAATGTTACACATGATGTTTAAGCAAAATGTGAAGCTAATGCAACAATTTAAGCTAATGCTATAAATGAAGACAAGGGACAATACTGATAAAATATTTCTTCTGTTCATCTCAGATATTGGTACTTGGATCTAATGTTGTGTTACTGTTGCAAGTCAAAAAACATTTTAAGTAAAAAAGACAAAGTTGGCTAACTGTTAAGCTCAGTAACCAGGCTAACTATTCGTAGCAAGCCAATAACAATGTAACTGTACTGGAGAACGTTCCTGCTGAAAATAGTAGCACAGTACTTTTTGTGTGTTTGATTTAATGACAGTCAAACTGACAGAAGTGAAAATAAAAATGTTATTACAGCAAATATCACCATACTGGCAGCTATATTGGTTTTTGAGGTCAGGGCTTGTGAGAAATCTCCAACTTTCTGAGTCGGARTCTCAACTCTGGGAGCCTTCTGGCTGGTTCACAATGAAAAAACTCCAACTTCCACACCACAGGGAAAGCTTTGGAAGCAGCCAAATCCTCAGGATATTTTATATAAATTTGATACAACTATCACACTACAATATTCCTCAAAAGATTTGGGTTTGAACTGTGCTTTGTTGCTTTAGCAAACTCAAACGTATATTGCATTTTATATTACTTAAAGAATCTTTGACAAACACGAAAGCAAAAATTAAATCTCTGAATCTCTGTAATCCCTTTTTTGTTTAAAACAAGGTGCCTTTATTAACATTAGCTTTAGGTACTCAATCATAAACTAGCATTGCTTCCAATTAAATCGCAGCTGTAGAACAAATTTAAATGATAAATTGTCTTGTTTAAATTGGCGTGGCTAACTTAGCCACAGCTTAACATTAGCTTCTTATTTAGCTTTAAAAAAAATTCATCCTTTTTCTGAACAAAATCCCAGCTAGCAAAAAATGCTAAGTACACTTTAAAACAAAAACAATTTTTAAAAAGTGCCACACAAAATAAGTTAGTCTTAATAGGGTTTTTTGTTTTGTTTTGTTTGTGTTTTACTTTTATATCTAAGCTCAGGCAAGTTATCCAGTAGTCAACTTAAATTTTAAAACCTTTTAATCAGATTTTTTAAAGGAATTATGATGCAAATCCTGCATTTTAAATTGTGCCTTTTGGTCRTCATTCTTTATATCGGGCCTCTGATAAAAGTGTCTTTAAGTAGAACAGCTGAAGAACCTCAAATTGGACCCCTTTTATCCAGAATCCTTGAGCCTTTAAAAGTGTCATGAACACATTTAGCCAAAGTGGACAACATTTATAGATCCTTTGTGGATCTAAGTACGTAAAACAAATGGATTTTTCATTGAAATGGTGTTTTATGTGTGTGTTTTTGGACTACAGTCTATAATTGTAATCTAATTATATATGTTGTAAATAATCTGTATTTTATGGTACACTGAGAGTTGAGGCCTTAGAGTGGGTTTTGGGGGTATTGTACTTGAGAAGTATTGTACAATCAAGTGTTTGTTTTGGTGTATGTATTATATATATATATAT
>NW_013954184.1:26255-36705 GCF_001266775.1 Austrofundulus limnaeus
TGGGTGACCCTACCAGGGGCATAAAGCCCCAGACAGCATAGCTCCTAGGATCATTGGGACACTCAAACCCCTCCACCACGATAAGGTAGCAGCCCAAGGGACACAGTATCTCCAAGGTAATGTCATTATTTATAGCATTCATAACATTTAGTGCTTAAGGTAATATCCTCTGAAATGGTTTCTAATTACATAAAAACAATATTTAAAATAAAAAAACAGCAGAATGATAAACACTTCTTAGATTCAAGCAAGACAAAGCAGAAAACATGGAAAATACACAACAAAGTAAGATTTATTTATGACAAACAAAAATACAATTTTCTGTTAAATTATCATGGCAATTATTTGAGTTTCATTCCCAGATGGGGAAAGTTTCATTATTGTTGAAGATTTAGTAAAAATATCTCATGATGCAAATGTCACAGAAACAAGATGACTGAGCTTCACTATAATGCATAAGCATAATAAATAATCAAAGAACTACAGTTTTGTAAGTATAAACTTGAAATATTGCAACAGACAGTATTAATCAAGAACAAGGCCAACACAGACATAAAAGGTGATGGGCATGAGTTTTGAGACATGTTGTGAATGACTCTCAGCTACCACAGCCAGCACAACATCTGTAAAACTGACTGAGTTATAATGTCAGCTGTAGTGGTCATTTTTAATCTGGTTAATTCCAAACATCAATCAGTTGCAGATGCACACCCACTGATCTCTTTCTGAAAGTTTCACTGAAATCCTTTCAGGTGTTCGAGAGCTGTCTAAAAAAAACAGGGTTGACTCCAAAAAGTTAATACTGAAGTTTTTAGGCAAAGGTCTCATGAAACGATGAACACTCGGATTACTTGTTAGGGATGACTCTCAGCTACTACCGTACCAACTTTTAGCTGAATAACTATAAAACTGACGGAGTCGCAGACAGTTTTGCTATTTTAAGGCAACTTAGATGTGGCGGCCATCTTGAATCAAGTCAACTCCAAAATGTAAACAGTTTTAAAAGTGCATCCAATGACCCTTTCCTGTAAGTTTCATTACAATTCGTTTAGTGGTTCGTGAGATATTTTGCTAACAGACAGARGCACACGGGAGACGTGGGCAAAAAAACATTATCGCCCTCTCAAATACATGCTGCTTTGAGTGAGAGAAACAGACTTAATTTTTGTGACCCCGCCCCCTAGACACAAACACGCGCGCACACACGGAGCAGCGCCCTGGTGATGGATGGATGGACGGATGCGTGACGAGGAGACAACAGGAGCGTCGCATCCGGCCGTCTGGAGCGAAGGGGACCGACTCATCTCATCATCAGACCCGCGCGCTTGGAAGACAAACCCCGGACTGTTTGTTTTCATTTCCGCTTCAGGAGGAGGAGGAAGCTGTCAGGTGCGCCTCGCGCTCCACGTCAGGAGCTGCGTCTGCGCGTCAAAAAAAAAAAAAAAAAATGTCGCCTCACCTGAGTGATCTTGTCTCCTGCTGGATTTCATACCCCCCCACCACAGCTCGTCCTCGTGTTTCCTGATTGATCTTCATGTCTTTGCCCCTCGCGACTGAAAGAACCCAGCAAAATAAGAGGATCGTTTGTTGTTGATGCAGCCTTTCATCCTGTGATCACACGCGACTATCAGAGGATCCCCCCGTGAACATCTACCGAGTGGACGATGGAAAATCCCTCACTATGATGGCATAAAGGGTAAGAATTGATTTATACCTCCCCTCTCCTTCCTCCTCCTCTTATATTTACTGTATCCTCCTGGGTGAAAAGCAGTCATTTAACACAAATCCTCTGGTGGCTCATGTTGGCTGTATCATCCAGCTGCGCTGAGACTCAGACAGATGTTCAATCAACAAGAAGCTGTCAGGATATTTTCTGTGCGAAAGAAAGAGGCACTGGATTTGTGCGCTTTAGGTTCAAAAATGATTTGTTTTTAGATGACCCCTTCAGTCTGGATTGTTACTGAGAATTTTGTGGAGTTTGCTTGTTTCCAGTCAAGCTTTTTTCTTCAAAAGATAAAGTAAAAAAAAATGTATATATTTTTTCTTTGATCTGATTGTCTCGAGATTTCTTTTGTTCAAGTCGTCAACTGAACATGAGACAATAAATATTTTWAAATATTTTTCACTGGATGAAAACGTTAACGAGTCGTCAATAAAAGTGACKTTAGATCATTACATCATGCAGTGAGATGTAGATTTGATTTTGAGTGGACACACACACACACACACACACACACACACACACACACACATCTTTCTATCTTAACAGGAACTTTCCATTGATTTCTATAGCCTAACCTCGACCCTTACCCTAAACCTAATCACAACCCAAAYACAGCATTTGAATTTAAGGAGCCCGGGCTTTGGGCCCCGTAAGGAGCAGTGGGTCCTTACAAGGCAGTATGTTTTGGAATAATTGGCCTTACAAGGTAACAAATACAAGGACACACACATCTAATCCTGCTTTTTAGCTTCCATGGCAACACCTGAGTCGGAGAAAMATGTTGTCCCTATTAGCAGCCCCCCATGGGAACCAGACCTGATGAAAACTTTTATTGCAACTCAGTTAACAGTTTGTTTATTTTAATTTTTTTCCCTTTGTTTTAAAACTCATAACTCATTCTGTGGCAGCACAGCAACCAAACTAAAACTGTCACTGATGCCCTCGGTCAGAGGGAGGAACCCTGTGTGACAGAGGAGGAGCAGGAGTCAGACGTTGGAGACGAGATGAGGCAACTGATGTGGAGCAATCCAGTGATGAGGACGAGTCGAAGTCATCCTCTGTTAAAAAAACTAGTCCCRTTATTTTAAGTTTAATTACAGTGTTTAGACCGTAATTTAAAAATTCAGCGGTAACTTTGGGCCTATTTCCATTAATAAAACCATAGTGTTCATTTTAGACTGAAAACATAYAAAATATGTTTCACTGAGCCTTGATTAAAAAAATTAAATGCTTTTAAAACAAATGCTCTTGATTATCTTTCACATGTAATCTGTGACAAATTGTTTTTAATCTGCAACAGGGGCGGAGCTAGACTTTTTTTTTTTTTTTTGCAAAGGGTGGCACAGGCACGGCCAAGGTGTTTTTTAGAGGTGGCTGTGGCAGCTGTGGGGGGAGTGGTTAGGGGKGTTGTCCTGTAACCTGAGGGTTGCTGGTTCAATCCCCCATTTCAGCAGTGTTGTATAAAGTACCACAAAGTGATACTTGAGTAAAAGTACAAGTATGTTACCAAAAGATTATTTTGATAAAAGTTAAKGTCTCCTTTAGGAATATTACTTGAGTAAAAGTCTTAAAGTATCTGATATTTTTTACACTTTAGTATTGAGTATTGATTTAAAATGAGCAGTTAGATTTTCTGTATTTATTAGGAGGTGACCTCCCTCCAAAAAATGCAGAATTGACTATATTTTATTAAAATCTATCTGAGGGCTGCGCCCAAATGCAATAATATAATTCATGAAATACAAATATTTCTWAAGTACAGTCCTTTTATTTGAATAATTATTTCCTGCTGGAGTGTGACATGAATTGTTTGTGTACAAACTAATACGGTATCAGAATTGTATATATTTATACTTCTCATTCAAACACAATTAAATTCACTCTATCTTGGAGGCACAATTTATATGGATAGTATTTATTTTTTACAATAACAAGCTGGAATGAAAACAAGCAAAAATGAAATGAAAGCAACAACTTTCTACTTCTTGCCTTTTAAAAAATGTAAGTATAAAGTACAGATAATTATGTGAAAATGTAAGAAGRASAAGTAAAAAGTAGGCTGAAAATAATTACTCAAGTAAAGTACAGATACCCAAAAATTCTACTTAAGTACAGTAACAAAGTATTTGTACTTGTGTGTACGTGTGATCATATAAGAATGATAAAAAAATCATGGTGAATGCTAGTCACAACTTATTATCCAGCCAATTTAGACAAGCAAAGCTAAAGATTAGAAGTAGCTGAAAACCATTGTTACCAAAAATYCTAATCAAAGCTTCAAGATGATATCAAAATGATTTTGAATTCAAGCAGAAGTTGCTGTGTGTTCATATTTGTAATGTGGAGAAGTTAGCAGAGTTCAGATGAGCACAAAACAATGTAGGAACTGCTCCAAGTTTATTTTTTCTTCTGTATGTCTGAAACAGATTGAGGATTGGAGCCGTCTGGAGGAGACAACATGGTTATCACTGACCGAAGCAGCAGCACCCCTGTGCCTAAAAAGGACCCCCAGAAGGTGAAAAAAAGGAAGTCCCGCCCCCATGGGCTCCCCTCCCCAGCTCTCTGCTGCGCCTGTGGTTTGTGCATCATGCTGGCAGGACTCAACATCACCCTGGTGGGCGCGTTCGCCTTCAGCACGCTGGTGCCTTCCGCCAACCCCCCCATCATCATCGGACCCGTCCTGCTGCTGGTGGCCTTCTCCTTCTTCGGGGCCTGCTGCGTGTGCAGTCGCCTGCCCCCTCCCCGCAGCTCGCGGGGGTCGAAGGCGGGCGGCCGGGGCGCGGGGCTGATGGGGCACGGCGGGCTGGCCGGCGGCGCGGCGTTCGAGATAGAGACCAGCGAGCACACGCTGCAGGACACCACGGCCGTGCAGCTGAGCCCCACGTCCTCGCGCGGGTCGTCCAGGGCCCCCAGCCCTGACGTGGAGTCCCCCGARGAGGCCCGGCCAGGACCGTGCAAGCTTTTCACCATGGAAGCCAACGGTCCKGTGTCAGCCACCGCGGCGTACTCGGCCTCTGCCGCAGCAGACGGCGAGGTGAGGCTCAACCTGCCACGAGAGGAAGTGGCCGCCTAGTTGGGCCGAAACGTTTCCAAAGCCCGAGTTCTAGCAGTGTAAATATGCTTCTGAGTCCAGGGGGGCTTGCTGGAACTGATTCTTCTTAGTGCCATATATGGTTGTCAGGAGTTATCATTTATAACACGTTTACTGTGCAAAAAAATAGTTCAAAGCATGCAAAAGTTAAAGAAACATTAAAGGGATCCCTGATTAGTTGTAACATTAGACTTTATTTGATAAACATTTATTTAAACTGTAAAATAAAGACTGCAAAAATACTCTAGGCTGTTTAGTTTTTATCATTTTTAAACTAAAAGTTTAAAAATATATTACACGGATGGGGCCATTTTATTTACACACAAAGCATTCTGGGTATATGATGTGGATAAGTTCTCAGTGTGAGAGAGCTATTTCCACCCTGAAGGTTAATCTTGGACAATATCTGATGATCGACTCTTTTAAATGAAACCAGAGAGCGTTGACAGAGAGGAGAAGGTAGAAATGACTCAGCCTGTAACTGAAAATATGGATGGAGGACAACAGAACTGCTTCATGGAAGAAGAACCTCAGCTCAGCTTTGCGCTAGCGCCAACACTATATTGCCTTATATGTATTAGCTCAGTGCTAGCGCCACAAACAAACAAGCTAAACTGAGGTCCTCATCTGTATTCAGTTGCAGCTGAGTCATTTTTGCGTTCTCCTCTCTGTCATGTGAATGGAGGACCTCAGTGATGAGAGGAGTATGTGTAGCGCTGAGCTAATACATATATATGATGATAGCGTCAGGGCTAATGCTAAAGCTAACAGGCTAAGCTGGGGTTCTTCTTCCATGAAGCAGTTCTGTTGTCCTCCATCCATATTTTCAGTTACAGGCTGAGTCATTTCTACCTTCTCCTCTCTGTCAACGCTCTCTGGTTTCTCACTACCATCCTCCCATCGATGACCTATCCACATCATCATTTACCCAGAATGCTTTGCTTGTAAATAAAATGGCCTCATCCGTGTAATATATTTTTAAACTTTTAGTTTAAAAGTGATAAAAACTAAACATCCTACAGTATTTTTACAGTATTCACTTTACAGTTAAAATATATGTTTATCAAATAAAGTCTAATGTTACAACTAATCAGGGATCCCTTTAAAGGTTTTCGTGGGTTTTTAAGTTTCASTATATCCCTACCTCTGTTTGTTTCAAACGAGGGGCATTATAAATCATTTTCACATCGACACAAAAGCACCTGAACTCATCAGAATTCCTTTTTTAAACTGTGACCCTGTCAGTCAGCGAACATCCAGAGGGCTCAAAAYAAAGAATTTGATCATTCCTGCATCCGGAAAAWAWTCTGTTCAGAAGGTCAGCGGTTGATTCCGACAGGAGACATTTGGTATTTTAGTGAGGCCAGCCCTGCTTCTGTAATGAACTTGCTTTAGGGGGCACACATTTTTATAGGCCACAGGGGTCCCAAAGCAATACGCTCTGCGCAGGAGATTAACTCTTGGCCCGAGCGTGCAGTGACTCAGCACCGCAGCCAGMATTTACACGTGAGAACGGTTCTCGTAGTTCGATGTAGCTTCTTTTTGTCATCTCTCAGTAACACTGTGAACACTGTTTCTCTTCATGGTCTCTAAACCTTACAGGTGCGTTATTATATAGTATTAGCAAAAAATTTAAATAAATGTCAGTTTAACCCACAACTTACACATTAATCATAAAAAAACATTAAACCGATTGTGGGATTCCATTTGGATACAGGTTTTCTAATATTTGCATCACTGAAAAGCCAAGTTGGACCAAGTTTAGACGCTCCCAATCACTGTGACGTCGTCTTGTCAGCCATAAACACAAGCCGTCACAGGAGACATTAAAACTCTGGTCTCCTTCGAAAGGAAAGTTGCCTTAGACTGAAATATCAGGATCAATCCAATGAGGGCTATATATAAACGTGCACAAAAGCAGTTTTCTTCAGAAAGCCTCTCTTTGGCTCTGGATTTTAAGTAAAGACTTTTTCTTAGTATTAATAATGCATGCAAACGATCTTCTGATCACACCCATATTTACACATCTACACATACTCACATCTGCAGGCTCCGAGCCACATCCTTTTATCCTCAGCAGGACCAGTTTTATTCTCGAAGTTCAACGTTGTGCCAAGCGATGGGTCCGAGCCTACTTCTGCATGATTTWAAAAAAGAAGAAAAAAACAAGGACTTATGAAGAGACACCTTGTTGTGAAAAGCTGGTGTGGTTTGTTTGTGTGTTTTTTGTTTTGTTTTGTTTGTGTTACAGTTAAACTGAAAAAAAAAAGTAAAGAAGACAATATTTTTGTGACGTTTCTGATTGGAAATAGCCATTCCAGGTGTGAGTCCTTATAAAGATATGAATAATAAAAGGTATTTCAGTAAAATCAGAGGTTGCTGGTTCTATGTATCATGAAAGAAAATGGGTTGAAATGAGATTTTCTTTTGTCCAGCCCCACACTGTGATGACCTTACTGCMTGGATGATTTTTCAGTCAAACTGATGACTCAGCTCTGTTCARATCATCCCTCTGGTGTTAAAAACCAACACAGGCTGCCGGAAAATCTGGTGTGAAGGACAAGAAACGTCCAAACACATTTTRATCAAGATGCCTTGTGACAGAAAGTTCACCAGGAGCTCCATCTGGCTGCTCCAATAACACAGTTCTRGTCTGCGATGATCAGGAGTCGCCGCTAGGGGTCGCTAGAGCTGTATTTGTTTGAGCCTCAGTGGATTTATGTAATATCTGGCTGTCGTTTTCCAGCCTGCAGAGAGACAGCATTAAACCTGCTGGTTATTGCTGAGGCTGGAGCTTTGCTTTTGGAGATGACAGACAAAAACTGAAAACTGGAAACAATTTTTCTTCAGATTTTATTTTATTTTATTTTACATCACATTGATTTTCTAACAAAGAATAAACTGCCATCACTGTCATCACAATGTTATGAGTGAAAACATGACAGTGCAGTTTGAGCTGAAACGACCAATCGTGGATTTATTTAAAGATTCGGTCGAGGCTGGCTTGAAATGACAAAGCCACTGATTTGGGCTGCCCTACTTTCCGAGGCAGAAGAACAAAATGGGCTCGAGAACAGACCGTGTGCAGAGAAATGAAGTGAAGTGAGCCTCATCTCCACTGAATTGTCCCTCAGCAGCAGGACCAAAACCTATACGGGAGGTGGGGGTATCCAGATATTTTGGTTTGAGAAAATGTGATGTATTTTGGGTTTAAGTGCATAAAAAACAAAACACTGTGACTATCATTTGTTTCTTTTAAATGTGCTAACGAGGTTGGAGGAGTCTTAGAAAGCAGATGGTGGGTTCAGGCATGTTGCTGTTACTGCATGAGCCAGGAGGGGAACTCAGCCAAGAAACTGAGGCTGAGCTCACTGAATATCCTGGAGTTCTGAGGAAGTTGTATCAGTGATCATTTATGGAAAATAATAAAAAACAAARTAGAAATAATCATTTTTCTCTTTAAAACAGGTGTCAAACTCAAGGCTCGCAGGCCAAATGTGGCCCACCATGATATTTTATGTGGCCCGRGAGAGCTACAAAGATGTATTAATGTATTAAAATAAGTGCATGCTGCATTAAAGCCAGTATTGTAACCATAAACTACATCTCCCATAATGCATCAATTATTTTAACTGCAAAATGACGGCATCCCACCAAGAGGTGCACATGGTTTAAAAGTAGATGGCAGCTGCAAAAAGCTGTGTAAAATCTCCATTTTACTGCATTTTTTTATTTTTTTTTTATTTTGCCAGCTGGTGGGCTAGTTTTACTGCAGCCCAGTTGAACTGGCAAGTGGGGATTTTCCAATTACAAGTTGAAAATTTAAACTGGAATGCCCCCTCCAAGTAGGAAATCCCTGTTGGAACGTGAAAGAGTTCAGAATTCAAGATAGTACCACAACTCAACAGTGAGTAAAACTCTCTAACTTTAACTTTTAATAATATTACTGTTATATAATGTTTAAATGCTGCTTCTACCACCATGTAGAGCTCAGCTATTATTTGTTAGCAGTGCTCAGTTGTAACAATGAGACGAGGAATGTGACGTATCGTGTCACATTAGTCAAAGTTAGTTACAACTGGCCCTTTGAGGGCAACCATAATGCTCATGTGGCCCTCTGTGAAGATCAGTTTGACACCACTGCTTTAAAATGAAAGATTTTTTTGAATGTGGGGTTCTATGGAATAGGTCGGGAACAATCAGTATCTTACCTGCAGGTCATGGAGGAGTTGAATTTTGYCCACACTGATAACAGGGGACACTCTGTACTGCAGACGTGGACGATTCTGATTCACTTTTCAAATCTCAAAGCTCAGTTTTGTTACCATRAATCTGTTCTCCCTCTTTATGACCCTCCTGCTGGCCTCAGTCCTAAAACTGAGACCATGTGGGTCATTTTGACTCGAGGGCAGGAGGGTTCAAGTAGAAGCTCATAAAATAGTGTGCTTTAAAGCTCGTCAGTCTGGTCGGACTTCTATCTCTTCAAAWTGAGGTCATTCAAAGAGCTATCAATAACATGTAAGGTAATAAATGTTCGGCTTCTCCACAGAGTGTCGTTTCAACAGATCTGAACCGTTGCTTTAGTTCCAAGTTTACGTCACGTTGATAACAACTCTTGGACCATCATCAAGCAGATTATGCCTTCCTACCTCTTCTGTCTCTTCAATAAAGATATTTTAAAACTCATAGGACTTTTCAGCCACCTCACCTGGATGCTGAAAGATGCACCCTTTTGTGGAGGTGCYCAGGTTTGTGAGGCGCAGTTTTATGTTTATGTGGGACATAGTTCAAGGAGATGGGTCATGTTGACCGCTGCAGTTTAGCTCAGGAGCACGGTAAACAATGGATGACCCCCTTTACCCCTGAAGTCCCTTCATCATCTCGTGACAACACTGTCCTCCGACTGCTTTTAAACATGTTTTACAAGGCATAAAAATGAAAAAAAGCTGCGCCCTTCATTCTCTGGCGAACTGTCAAAACACTGTTCAACCTCACGCCTTTCTCTCCCTTTCAGAAGCAGCCAAGAGGTTCTTTTACAGCTCCACAGAACAGGAATGGAAACTTCCTTATTGCTGGTAATAAGTTGTGGCTCTTGGACAGTTCGTTTGGCTTGAAGCAATCATGCCAAATGATGGATAATGAAAGCTTGGAGTAGACATACTGTCTAGGGCTCCTGACCTGGGTAACCTTTATTTTACCACAATGATGCACCATGAAACTGAAAAATGTTGAAGGGAGCTGATCAGAAAAAAACAAACAAATAAAAAGACAAGTTTAGTGCCTTTTAAATTTTTTGATTTTTTTCTAAATGCTCTTTGGAGCCACTGATGCAAAACCTCCTGACACTTCATTCTCACAAATAAAACCCTGCAGCAACGACTGTATATGATGTTGAAAATACTGCAAAATGCCAAAGAAAAGGTCTGGTAAAGTCGGAAGACGACAGCCGATGGGTTCATTGTTTGTCTTCTCCATCACTAGCACGAGCAAACGCCGAAAAACAGCTGAAAACACATACATTAAAGGCACCTGCGCTCACATCGCCAGCATCCCATCCGCTCTGAACCGGAGCGCGGCGGATCCGGACGCTTCGCTCGTGTGCTTTTGTGTGTGTGTGAGAACAACTCAGTGGAATG
>NW_013954185.1:0-6815 GCF_001266775.1 Austrofundulus limnaeus
ACACACACACACACACACACACACACACACACACACACACACACAGGCATGCATTTTTTTTTCTATATGAAAAACGCTCACACATAATTTACACTCGTGAAATTTCTCACATTAAAAAAATTACCAAATACTTGCCAGAAGTATTTAAAATATGACACATGCTCCAGAAAATAAAAATTATAAGCGCTGACACTACACTGTCACGTAAACAAACAAAAACAGAAATAGACTGTATGAAAATAAGTTGTTTTCTGACTTTTTAAAATTGAGATAAAATAAGCTACATTTTTTTTTTAAATTTACTAATTATTATTAATATGAATAAAACATAAAAACTAAATCTAGTAATGGATAAATGCATCACAAATGTTAACATATTAAACGAAACAGCTTTTTACTGTAGCTCTGTTCATAATAATTTCTATATTTTTATGTACCGTTCAAGTGGGTTTTCATGTGTTAGGTGTGTGTTGTGTTACGTGAACATGGCAGTGTGTGTGGAGTGTTTTCCTCTCACTAATAGTGTCCGTGCTGGAACATACCTGGCGTGTGGACGAAGTAGGCCAGGTAAAGGTCCAGCTCCTTGACGGACACTCCGATGTGGTGCGGCTGGACYCACAGGCCGGGGTTGGTGCACTGTGGAGACTTGACCAGCCGCTCCCCGTCCGTGCTCTCTAGGGGGCTGCCCTTGAACAGGATGACCATCACCAGGTCCAGCCGCCACACCTTGTCGGCCTGACGCAGGCAGTCGATGCGGCGGATCTTGCCCTTCTGGTCGGGGTTGGACAGCACGCAGCAGGGGGGCTTTTTGCCTGTGATGGTGAGCACAAAGTCCTCACGGAACTCAGGCCGGATGTCCTTGCGGAGCTTGGCCAGCAGGCGCGAGGCCCACTTCTGCTTAATCTCTGGCTTCTCTCCAAGAAGCTCATCCTTCACCGCACGCTCTTCCTCCTTGGACATGCGCTTCTCGTGCTTCTTGAAGTATTTGCGCTTGCGGGCCTGCAGGTTGAACCAGGTGTAGGCGAAGGCGCGGACGTGGGGCAGGAGGGCCTCGATGAAGGGGTGGAATTCATCCTGGACGAGAGAGGAGGACGGGGGGAGGGCGGAGGAGGAGAGGGAGGAGGGGGGGAGGCAGGAGGAGAGCGAGGGGGAGAACGGGGGAGAGAAGGACGGG
Source organism: Austrofundulus limnaeus (assembly GCF_001266775.1). Classification (NCBI taxonomy): domain Eukaryota; kingdom Metazoa; phylum Chordata; class Actinopteri; order Cyprinodontiformes; family Rivulidae; genus Austrofundulus; species Austrofundulus limnaeus. The sequence continues at coordinate 1,175 of NW_013954185.1, forward strand.
GAGAGAGGGAGCGGGGGTGAGGAGGGGAAGAGAGAAGACAGGCAGTTAGCACCGGCACGCAGCATGGAGGAGCGGCGCCTGCTCCGTGTGAGCGGAGGGAAAGAATGAGAGAGAGGCGCTAAGAGACTGAGAGAAAGAAAGAGAGATAGAGATGGGGAGAGAGGGAAGGATGCTTTACACTCTAACAGAGACACATCACACTGAAGGACACAAACACTGAACAACGCAACACTGACAGACTAAGGTAAGAGATGCCACGAGACAAGACTTTCCTGCAAGCGACGCTGCAAAATGTGCACATTTAAAAATATGAAGCAGACACAAAATCAGTTTAGTCCTAAATTTAAGAAACTACAAGACAAAAGAAAAATATCTGAAATTTTAAAATTATATTTTAAACTGTCTGTAAAAAGATAACACTGAAACATCATTTAAATAATGTCAACTTTAAAACACATTAAAAAATAACGCTCGGTGCATCTGCAATCCAGTTTTAGACTCATAAACAACGTTACTTAAAACACTCAAAAATATGTCAACAAAACCAAAAACAACCAGTAGTTACCATTTTGCTCTTTCATCATAAATTCACTCCAGCGATTGCACAGAACGTTTTAAAGCAGAACCGGTAGTGTATTGTTGAGCGCTGGGATTTTGGAAAACTAAAGACCAAAAAAAAAAAAAAAAATGAAAAAAATGAAAGAAAAAAGGAAAAACAGAAGCTTAAAATTTCCCAAATAAAAGCAGCAGGAGGGGGAGAATCTGACAGGCCAAAAAGGCAGAGTGTAATACCAGCYCAGGAACACAGGAGGTACTGGAGTAAGACCTGCGCAAGAGGTGCTGCTCAAGAGCTCAACAGAAGGAGAGTGAAGACAAGTTTTGCAATATCTCTGTCTGAATATAGATTTTTAAAGAGCTGGTTGTGCATGAAATAAATAAAAGCAATTATGCTGAAAAGAACCAATTAATCAAAAAATCAAAACAAGCTTCTTTGAAAAAAATTGTAGAAAAAATTATCTTGATGACAAAAAAACATGCACACACACACAAGAAAAAAAAGGGTTGGCAAATCGGCACGTGCTTTTGGTTCAAATCTGATCTGCATAGGAGTCACAGAGAGGGAGAGCTGGACAAGGAAGGAGGGGCGGTGCGGACGAAGGAGAAGAAAAAGAAGAAGAAGAAAAAAACAAGAGGACCGAGTAAATGTTGGAAGACTGTGCACGACCACTGGCAAACCCGAGTGCAGCTTCTTTTTTCTTTCCCCCTCTTTCTCTCCAACTCTGGCTCTTTCTGTCTCTCTTCCTCTCCACTTTCCGTCTCTAACCATTGACTGAGTCTGTGCCAACGTGCACAGGGCCCACCTATTTGGCACCGAGTCGCAAACAGCCCAGCCAATACGCACGCTCCCAGCGCTCAAAGGGAGGGAAGAGAGAGACATGGCACAGGGAGAAGCAGGGAGGTGGGGGTGTGGATGGTTGGTGGCTGGTAGTGGTGGGGAGCTGCATGTGTGCGGTGCAGGCAGAAGGCATGTCATTAGCCAAACAGACAAGTTCCAATCTACTGCAAAGGCAAAGTCCAGAGGATATTAATTTTACTTGCATCCAGACAGCACCCTCCTTCTAAAGCGACTGCCCCCCCTTCCTGTTCCTCACCACCTTCGTCACCAACATGGTCACAGCCATCCCAACAAACCAGCTCGCTCTCCAACCACCCCCACCCCAGGAAAAAAAACACCCGTCACTCCCTCTCTGTGCTCGCGTTACACCACCTTGGCATAGGATGGCATGAGAAAAACACACACACACACACACACACACACACACACACACAGACCCAAAATCCCACTAGACCCTGAGACCAGCAGCTGCTCCTGGATTTACCACACAAACAAAGAGAGGAGGGGGTGGGGTGGGGGGGGACCCCCACCACCACCACCATCAGCCCCAAACAAAAAATACCATCCAAAAACATGCTCTGTTTCAAAATGCACTCTTACATCCAAACTGGCCCTTTCTCCTCCTCCTCTCTCCATTTTTGTTGTTGTCACTCCACTTTAATAGCCCCCAACAGTTCCGACACAGAAACATATTAAAAGTTTCTGTTACCAAATTAGGGATCAATCTCAGACGGCTGAGATAAACAGCGTCGTGCAGCGGCCTATGTGTGTTAAACTAGACACACAAGCATACAACACTCATGGCTTCAGATACAGGCCCCCCCTCAAACTCACTTACTCCTCTGGCAAATAAATGTGCTCTACGCAGAGGTTGTTTTTTTTATAAACACCATAGAGTGTCCCATTGTTGATATAATATGATGTTTTGTTTGTTTTTTCCCTCATCTTCCCTTGTGTGGTTTTTAGTTTTTCTGTTGTCAAAGGTAGCTCAACTGTGTTTGCTGCATGACCGGTTTCACCTGTTCTCCCATGTTTGTCTTGTATGTCTTCTTGAATGGTTGTTTCTTAACTGCCCTTCCCCCCTTCCCTGAATGTACAGCACCTTGTGAATTTATTTCTATGAAAGGCGCTAAATAAATAAAACTTTGCTTTACTTGAGACCTCAAACATACAATCTTCTGCCTTTTATCCAGAAAAAGTTTTGTTTCTTATTCCGAATGTTTCCTCTTGAAGATATATATATATATATATATTATAATAATGCATTATAAAATTATGATATAAATAACAAAAGGGTGAAACACAAGCCTGGTTGGTTGTCCTGGGCAGTTAGCTACGTAACCTCAAAGGGTAAAACTGTGTCCTCTCCACCTTGAGAGAAAAAGCTAGCGTACTCTCACCAAGAACGTGTTCAACTTAATCTGATGCATTTGCAATTTCTTATTTGGGCAGGTTTTAAATCATTTCAAAACACTCCTCTTCTACAGGGTGTTTAAACCTTCAACCACTTTCTGAACCTGCTTTTCCTTTCCAGCTCATGGGGGGGAACTGGTGTCCATCTTAGTCAGRGTGTGAGAAGCAGGGTACAGCCTGGACAGATCGCAAGTCCATCACAGGGACACACAATTCACCCTCTCACTTACATAGGGACAATTTATACCAGAACGTGGAGAAAACCCATGTGTGCATGGAGAGAACATGCAAACTTCACCCAGAAAGGCCTGGCAGTCAAAGCGGTAACTTATGACAGCTCTAACCGCTGCCCCATCATGCCACCTGCATTAATACATTTGTCTCCCAAATTACACACACAAAAAAAGAGCGGAAATAAAATGGAACGCGTTTGCTAAAATGTGCTGTCCAAACGACATGAATTAGTCCATGAGGCTCACAGGAATTATAGAGATATTGTCAAAACTGGAATCTCGACAGTGGGCAGCCTTTAAAAGCTAGCTTGTCATGTGGCAAAGTTGAGGGCACAGCCATGTGATTGTGGTCGAAGCCACCTGCTGTGCGACGGGACAAGTTGTCTGTGTGAACGCCCTACAAAGGCCAGAGTCCTCTGGTTGGCTCCCAGGACCATCAGATTTAGTGGTGGCCTGCCCCTTCTGTCAGTGTCTGACAGAGGAGCTTCAGCCCGGATGACTGGCTGCGCCACTGAAAGCCTGGCAGGCCGGCTGTAAGGTTGGCTGAGACGCCGTATGGCTGGCTGGGTGAATGACTAGTTGGCAGCTCAGGTAGGTAGATCGCTGGCTAGTTGAATGCCTGGCTTGCTGGCCCCGGTCACTGCTATTAGACCGGGCCGGACCGGGCCTGGTGCCGCTTGTTCACTCTAACATACGCCTGCCTTGCGCAGCCGAGCTGAACATGTGAAAATATTGGGGTGGGGGAGGTAGCGGAGGGGAGATTGATGCAAATTGAACACGAGGACATGGAATTAAAACAGCTGCGTTTGATTTGTATTTTTTGTTTTAGAATAATAAATAAGGTGTTTGCTTCTTTATTTGAAATGACAGGGAGGATTTAGATGAAGGCGTTTTGTGACAAATGTGACAAAATTCCACAAACTCATTAGATGACTAACAATACCTTCCCCTTTTTATTACTGAAACARGAGACACCTTTGCTTTTGTTGTTCCAACCCTGAAGCTTTTTTTATGGCATGACTCGTTCAAAAAAAAAAAAAATCACAACAAGCCTTATTATGATCATAAAATGGGTTGAATGCAAACAGCTCAGTGCACAATTTGCTCAAAGCAAGGTTTTTTTTTATGATTTAGGCCAAGATTTGAATGTGTGGCACCCTGCTATTTAATGTGTTTTCCCCCCTCTTCATGGCATTTTTAAGTCCACATTTTCTTTAGCTCATTAGTGAAGTTTGCTCCTGTTTGCTCAGAGATCTTTATAACAACAAAGGGTTGGTTTTTCAGGCCTCTGCCACACTGGATTTTGCACCTAGTTACCTGCAGTGCAACAATTTAAGTCAGAGTTCATCTTATCTCCGTTTACCATGCTCTGCCTTTCAGAAGGAGATGACCTTTGTTTGTCAGGCTGGATAAATCTATTTCCCTTTCAAACCGTGCCACAGGCCAACTCAAAGACTGGAAGAAACAAAAAAAAAGAGAAAAAAAAACTTTTTAAATGTTTTAAACCAGGTGAATAGTAGCAAACACAATTACTCTGTTTTAGAGAAAAGTAATAAAAAAGCTATAACTACTAAGCAGGACTTTAATTATTAACCTTTTAAAAGGCTTTTATTAAGGGAATAATGTGACACCGAAGTGGCTGAAACACATCAAAAGGAAATTTAAACTGTAATAAGTTGGTTTGCAGAGGCAGGACTGATTATATTTTTGCTAATTGTTTTACACCACATTAAGCCTTCTAAATATTAAGGTGTTCAGCTGAAAGGGGTGGGCTAAACTCCACTGTTTGGCCTACTCTGCACCCCCACGTTTAAATAAAATAATAAAATAAATAAAGTATTAATATTCTCATAATGAAATAGAATAAAAAGGAAACCTACTCTTGTCGACGTCAAACGCTGGTTTGGACCGTATCAATGTCTCATTTCCGCACCATGCACTGACAGACGGTGTTCCTGCTCCGTCCTTATATTTATTTAAATAAAATAAAAAAAACTCTTTTTAATAAGAGTTAAATACGTGTCCTAAACTCGACTACTCTTAATATTAGAATGGTTCAAATGTGCACATTTTCACGCAGTAAATGACGAACGTGGGTCTTTTTTAAAATGTTCCTCTCGGACCGGTGTTGTGCAGAAAAAAGTCCGCCCTCCTGTCAAAGGTCTCCCGTCATTGGCCAGCGTGAATGCCGAACATCGGCTGGATGAAAGGAAAAAGGAGGGGGGTGGGGGGGGATCCCTGTATTTGTCCTGGCCTACATTATTTTATTTATTTATTTACCAGAAACTATGACCTAACAATCGCTTTAACATGTTTACTTAATATAATCTGCGTCATTTTTAGGATGAGGATAAACAATCTATGCATTTTTTTTAAATTAGCCTTGATCTTGTCTATGGACTTTATTTGCATGTTAGTGGTTTTAGCAAGAACTCTGACTTGTTTCCATGCTGTAAATACCTATAATACTTTTAGCCTAGCTGAGAATTTTTTTCCAGGAATTATTCTCAATGAACAAATTGTTACCAAAGAGTTAAACATATCCAGTGAGACGCAGGAGAGCAGATCAGGCAGCTTTAAAGCCACATCCTTCATGTTA
>NW_013954185.1:7624-28403 GCF_001266775.1 Austrofundulus limnaeus
ATTTTATAGTCACATAATCTGAATGCTTTTGCCTAAAACTTGGACATTAACTCTTTGCATCAACTCTTGTTTATTTCACAAATCACTGCACAGATTTTAATGAAACTCTTCAAAAATAGCTGACATTTYTAACTACATCTACGCAACCAGTTAGCATCATCTGAATGAAAATTAGCCATTGTGCTAACTCTGGCGCACTTATATTATTTTCAGTGTTGATAAATGTGATCTGCCCTTTTAAACAAATCAATGAAATGAAACTTTTCTAACAACRTGAAAACTCACAGACACATTGCTGTCTGCTCTTTCTACTTATTTACTCTTGCTACATTTTGCAGCTCAAATGTTTGMAAACCACTCAAACCCAAACTGCACTCCATCCTTACACCCATCCTCACAATTTGAACACCTGTGCTAYCATATTTAAACATCCGGAATAGATTGCACGTTCTGTTATTTTACAGGCAAAGTAAATGAAAATCTTCTTTTTTTCATCTCACAAAGTAAAGCACAAATGAGTAAACAGTAATTATTGTGTGTGTAGTGTGAAAGCCATTAGTTTGTCGAATAAATTCATTACATTTTAAAAGACTCAGTAGGACGTAAGAGGTTTGGCAGTAATCATTATAAGCTCTTTGTCGATGACGTTCCCACACCTTGCAGATTGCTCACTGGGCATCAACACCGAGGAGCTGAAAATGAAGCTGACTGATGCCAACAAAGCAGGAAAAAGGGATCAAAGTGCTTTAAAGCTGCATGAGCCACCGGCTGAAATGGTTAGAAACAGCAAACAAGATGTGGAAGAAGAAAATCAGCTTTAAAATGAAACTTAGTGTTGGAGAAAAGGGAAATAAAACCCCACAAAATGACCAGAGAGGATTTGTAGATATCACCAGATTCATAAAGTAAAAGTATTTTTGAAGGTTTATCAGATTTGTACAGTCTCATCATTTTTTTATTTAATTTTTTTCTTTAGTGACGTTCAATCAACCACTACACAAATTCCCCTTTGTGGTTCCTAACCAGACCTGGGTTCTGCTTCATGCAACAGTTTTTTTTGTTGTATTTTAGGAACTGTGTTGTGCTAAACCCGCTCTCCGGCTCGGCGTCACAGAGAGAGCATAAAAAGAGAATCTGAGCCGACGTGAAGCAAAGAGGCAAAGAAAATAAAGTCTGATTGTTTGGAGACGAAATAAGGAATTTGCACACGCTCAGTGGGGTCTGAAGGAAACACGTTACAGCAAAGCATTAATATTTAGAAAATGCTTGCTTTAAAAAAAGAAACGGCAGTTGCTAAATATAATCAGAACACAGAAGGCAGACGTTTAAAGTTGAGTTGGTTTGTTTGTAGGGAGCACTCAAAACGACAAAAGTTGAGCAAATAATTACACCATCCATCCATCCATCCATCCATCCATCCATCCATCCATCCATCCATCCATCCATCCAGGGACAAAGTTCATGAAGCGCAGAAAGGCCCAGAGCTCTCTTTCGTCAGCCACCTCTCCCTGCTCTTCTGGAAGGATTCCAGGATGTTCTCAGGCCAGTTGTTTTAACAACAAAAATCTACTTTCATCTGGTTAATTTGGTCAAAATGAATTTCTTCCCAAAMTGAGATTGTTCAAAGAGCTACAGTATCTTCACCAGGTAAGATATTAACTGTTCATAACCTTTTCACAAAGGCCTGAAAAATAGTTTTGCACTAAACCCTTTAGGAGGATGAAAACGGAGGAATTGAGTTATCTCCTGAAAAATCCAACCATCTTTGTCACCTGCTCCGATGAGGTCATCCTCTCATTCTTTATTCTCGTTTGAATCTAATTTCCCCTCGTAACGACAGCTGAGAGTGATAAATGGTGGCTCACTTCACCAACTGTGGACGACATCCTGCCTCTCTTACACACACACACAACACGCACAGATTCAGACTGTCACAGCTTCGGGTGTCCATGCTGTACAATATGAGCATGTCAGTGTGACTTTTTCATCTTTCATGTAGAACTGAAGCAGTCAAATGTCTGAAGCAAACTAATAGCTCCAATTTCCCTGTAAGCATTCATCAAACTCCTGTCAGCTTCAAGCTGTTCGCGGCGCATTATGAGAAAAAGAAGATGGCTCCTGCGTTAGAGAGCAGGATTAATCCAGCAGGAGTGAGTGACACCAGAGAGATATGCAGGAAAAATTAAAACTTCATTCCAGTTCTCTCCTTTTATTTGTTTATGCAAATGGGAGGCACCAGAAATGGCTCTGCAGCAGTTTTGCTCGCCCACTTCTGTTTGTCAGCTGTGTCGAGTTTGCAGGTGCTGATGAAATACAGTCTGAACAGCTGCTGTATATTCACTGTAAGATATGATTTATTAAAAAGGTCACGGAAGTCAATGTTTCGCAGAAACATGCAGGTGGTTCTTAATGCTATTCATTAAAATGTCACAGGCCTCAAAGAGCTGTTTGTGAATTCAAATGGCAGCGAGGTCAGTGATTTAAAAAGCAGCTTTTTTTTCTATCAGCAACCACAGTAGGTATGATAACATGAGTTCACACAGGGTCAGGTTGCAGGAAAATAGAGGTTGTGCTTCTTAAAATAAAGTTTAAAGCTGATTAATGGACTGATAACGATTCAGGTTCACAAACATTTAAACAGCTGTTATTGTTCATGATTTCTGAGGGGTTTTAAATTTTATTTTTCATGGTTTCTGTGTTTTTTAGTTTCTCCTGAGTTTAGTTCTTTAATGATCTTTTTCTCTAGCTCATGTTTTCTTTTTTTGTTTTTTTTTTTTTTTAGGATTGATGATCTTTGCTGTAAAATTGATCTCACTTTGTTTTTATTTTATGTCAAAGTTCAGCTCAAATCCAAGGTTAGGTTCAGTGGAGAGTTTGAAAAAAAGCAGAGTTTAGTTCTAACTTTACTGCTGAGCTAATGGCTTGTCTGAAGACCAAAGTGGACTGCTGTCATCTTAAAACAAATGTCAACACTTTAAAAAAACTAATAGCTTCACAAAAATGTTCCTCCAATTGGAAAAAAACTGTATAGGTCCTCTGGACGGGTTCTTCTCTAATGAAACGTTTCGTCTCTCCTCCAAGAGACTTCTTCAGTCTGAGAGTTTCAGGCAAAATTCAGGCTTTTAAGCCCTGCCTCCATGTGACTGATACTCACATCACATGGCTATTGTTGACACCTAATTAACACTCATTGTTAACAGGGGGTGGAGTGATACTGGCAATAGCAGCACTGTAGGAGGGGGACAACTGAAAACGGAGGCCTCCACCTCTGTTTCATGATGGACGGTCTTTCTTCACAAAAATGGCTTCTTTTACTCCTCTCTCAAACCAWCGTTCCTCTCTATCAAGAATGAGAACATCCTCATCTCTGAAAGAGTGACCGCTGGCCTGTAAATGAGTGAAAACTGCAGAGTTCTGGCCATTAGATGTAGCTCGTCTGTGTTGGGACATTCTTTTGAACAGTGGTTGCTTTGTTTCCTCGATGTATAACTGGTCGCAGTCCTCCTGGCACTTAACAGCATATACAACATTGCTCTGTTTGTGCCGGGGCACCGGATCTTTGGGGTGAACCAGCCTTTGCYGTAATGTGTTTTGGGGTTTGAAAGCCACTGGGACATCATGTTTAGAAAATAAACGTCTCAGTTTCTCAGAAACACCYGCAACATACGGAATAACCACTGGTTTGGGTCTGGGTTTGGGGTCTTCATTTTCACCTGAAGGTTGCATGGAGTCCTGTCTGTGTTTCCTGTCTGCTGCTATTGCCAGTATCACTCCATCCCCTGTTAACAATAAGTGTTAATTAGGTGTCAATGATAGCCATGTGATGTGAGTATCAGTCACATGGAGGCAGTGCTTAAAAGCCATAATTTTGCCTGAAACTCTCAGACTGAAGAAGTCTCTTGGAAGAGAGACGAAACGTTTCATTAGAGAAGAACCCGTCCAGAAGACCTATACAATTTTTTTCTTTTTGATTTTTTACCTGGATTACTGAGATGCATCAGGTAGTTCCTCCAATAGCTTTGAACAGTAATAATGTGAAAGACTCTTTTCATTATTTACGCAGTAAATCTGCTGTTTGTTATTGATAATGACTCACCTGAAACACAAATATATTGAATCAGAAAAATAAAAGTGGGGTTGGGGGGGAGATCAGCTGTTTGCAAATTTAGCTTTATTGTTTTTTTACAGTGAAATTTGATGATCACTGAATGCTTTTACTCTAAATTATTGTTCAATGAAGAGAAATAATCTGTTTTTGGTTTTCTCTGTGAAGCTGTGGCCTGTGTCTGGGCCTGCGAGATTGGGTTAGTTTAAAAAAATCTGCATCTTTACCACTAGATGTCTCTAAATCCTTTTCTTCATACCTTTATGATTGATGAGAATAGAAAACAAATTTAAAACAGTTTGATTTGGTAATACTGTGCAGTTCAAATTAATTTCACACAAATAGCTATGACAATAGTAACATTAAAGATATTAACAAACATGAACAATGTGACGAGGGTTTGGTGATTTACTGTGAAGCATTTACCTGATGAGGCTGGGACTTATGGTTTTACTATTATGCACAAAACTGAATACTTCTTTATTTCTTTTGTTATTTCCTTTTTTATGTCACATAAAGGATGAAAAACACAGATACTGACATTTTACAACTTCATTGCCTAAAGGTGCCTAATCCTCAAGGCTCACTACCCTGAATGTTTTACATGCTCCTCTGTTTTGACACCTGATTTGATTAAAAGAGTGATTAATGAGCTTCAGCAGAACTTAAAGACTTGCAGAGAAGCAGCAAAACAACTAAAACCTGCAGGATGCTGGCCCCCGAGGGACCTGGACTGGACCCCACTGGCCTAAAATTCAGAGTCGGATGATACTTAGCTGCTACCATGTCAAATTTCAGCTCATTATCTGCAACGTAAACTTAGTTTTTGTTAATTTTCCGATTGCTAAGGTCAAGTAGCTGTGGCGGCCATATTGAACTGTGCTGACTCTAAATGTTTATCAGTTGTAAAAGAACATCCACTGATTACTTCCTGAGTGTTTCATTAGAATTGGACCTACATATTTTGCTAACTCCCACAAATAAATGATCAGAGGTACGCAGGAAGCAACTTCCCGTCTGTTTTTTCTGTCTYGTCTTGTTTCAGAAGAAGCCCAGATGAGTGGAAGTGCTCTGACACTGAGTTACTGTTCTGCTATCTGGAGTTAAACAGTCAAGGCTGAGCTGGTTTCCATCTCCTGGCTGCAGCAGRTTTTAACAATAAATGTATTCAGGAAAAAAAACCTGAGGGAGAGTTCCTGCTCAGACGGACAGACGGACACTGAGAGTGACAGAAATCAGAGGCGGACTGAATAAATCCACAGAAAGCTTTCCAGAATGCCAGCGAACATCACATCCTGTCCTGTCGGTGTGTCTGCAGCAGTTTATCTTTGTGCGCGCAGCATGAAAACATTCTGTTACAGCCTTGCTGAATCTGATTTTCGAAATGCACTTGACCTCAAGAGGATGATTTAAAATAAAAAAATTAATAAATAAAATGGAATACGAGGCTGAAAACGCCCAGCCGTGCAAGTTGTGCAGTTTTATATCTGTGCCTTTTTTCCACACCGAGACAATCAATTCTCCACACGTGGCAGTGATATCTATTTCCTGATGCACACTCATCCATCATTTACACTTTTCACCTGTCTTCCACAGAAATGCCCACGTCAAAGTCAGATTTTTATTGTAAAAAAAAAAAACGGCTGAAAACCTGGAAATTTATGGGCCCCTGCAAATACAGGTCTGAGGAATCAACKGGGTCACCTGACCCCTCCACACTGTGGCAGAACATTATGAACGCTGTTAAAACATTTAATAATCATCATAAAGACTTTCAATTTTCCATCAAACATAATACATATTTTTTCACTATTTTAACCAGACTTTGCTACTTTTACTTTTTGCAACTTTTAAATTTTAGCTAATGTTCTGTTTCGTTCAGATTAAACCCATGTTTACTTCTGCTACTTATAGCTTTTAGCTAGCCTTTTGCTACTTTTAGTTTTATCTAACCTCCTGCTGCTTTCAGCATATATAACATTATTTATATATTTAGCTTTTAGTATTTGAAGCTTCTAGCTCTAACCATTTGCTGCTTTTAGATAGTTAGTCTTCTCTTACTTTTTGCTTTTTTTTGCCTTTAGCTATTTTAGTTACTTTTTAGCTTCTAGTTCTAGCTTTAACTTTATCTAGAATTTAGCTATTTTCTTTTGTCAGTGCTTTATTACTATTAACTTCCAACTAGCCTTTTGCTTATTTTAGGTAATGTTTTGACAATTAATTGTTTTTCTTTTAGTTAGCATAGTGCTTTTTAGCTTATTTTTAGCCACTTATTTCTGTTTGCTTTCTGTCAGTATTTGGCTTTTTTAGCTTTGTCAAGTCACACAGCTTTGATTCACAGCTACACTTGTTCTTCTTTTTCCCTCTAAATATGTTGTTTGTCAACATAACAACAGATTAATCAACACTTTTTCAATTGGTTTTGTAAAAGTAGTGTTTTCTTCGAAATGCAGCTTTTCTTTTTTCTCTATTTCATTAATTTATTCTTCATCAACCAAATAAGGAAATGTGCTGAAACGCAACAATCAAATGAGCTTCATTACTTTGTGTTGTAAATAACAACCTTTTTTTTTTTTACAGTTTATTACTTAAAATGTTGTCAATATTGAAATATAAACTTTAAATTGTGAGCATCAGTATTCATTTTTATCAAGAAGCCTGCAGCCTGTCTTTACATGTGTCGACATCCTGATATATTTCAGCTGCAGAATCATTTATACCAGACGTCATGACTAATTTAGACTGAGCGACAGCGCTCACATTTGACCTCTTTAGGGAGAACGCGTCTGAGCTTATGTATGCTTTTCATGTAAAAYGTTACATAATAACTGCAGGGGAAACACTGCATTATGTAAAACAAATAAGAATAGTCTTGTTATCTATTAACATATTGTCCCTCAGTGGGGAAATTAATTCTCTGCTTTTTTCCTATTGCACATTTGAGTGCACGTGGAGGGGGCTGCAGGTGAAGGGGGGTGGAGGGTTTAAGGGCCTTGCTCAAGGGTCATCTTCTCTAACCTCTGCCCCCGCCCCCGATCTTTTTCCTTTTAAAATAGTTTATTCTGTTCCTCGGAACCAAATACATTTAAAATGCCAAATAAAACTCAATATCTACTTTTTTATTAATTAATTAATTAATTACTTTATTTATCTATCTATCTATCTATCTATCTATCTATCTATAAATAAATAAATAAATAAATAAATAAATAAATAAATAAATAAATAAATAAGTCATTGGCTGGCTGGATTAAAGCCCCCTAGGTTGGATGTGGTCCCCAGGTCAACAGTTGAATAGTCCTGCTCTAAAGTTTAATCGTTTTTGGATTCACATTTTATGGGTATTGTCATGAAAATTTGTTCAGCTCGTTTTGATTGAAGATGCTTTTTGTTTGAATAATAAAAAACACAAATTTACCTCCATAGAAATTTGGATAACTGAGAAGGGAGACACTGAGCTAAATAAGTGAAGGAATTTCTTTATTATTATTATTTTTTGAACCAGCAGGGGGCGACGCCGAGCAGCTCAGGTACCCGAATAATCTCCAGCTTGACTCCGAGCAGAAAGCAGCACACGGACTCCAGAGCCGAGGAGTGGCAGAGGTAAACCTGGTCGTACCTRAACCGAGAGCAGCAGGGAGTGTAAGAAAAAGAAGAAGAAGAAAAAACTTTGAATTTTGTGTCTCTTTGAGCCGTGAAGGAGGGAGGCTGCCATGTCTTCCAGCGGCTGCACGCGGGAGGGAAACGGGAGCTTCACCTGCCGAGCCRCTGCTTCCATTACCGGACAGGTAATAACAATCACCTGAAGCCCACAAGCTGAAGCTCCGAGGAGAGTTTTCTGCCTGCAGCCGGTGGATGTTCCGTCATGGAGCTAAACAGGACACTTCGAGTCATGCTGGCGCTCATATGGATCCTCCCAGGTAGGCTAATTAATTTATATTACCAGCGAAACCTGTGACTTTCCCCATTATGTAGCTACTTTGTTTAAAAAATAAAGAGGAATAAAACTGTGCTTTCTCTTCTACTTTTTTGTAAAGCTGTCAAACAGACTAAAGCAACACAGTTTTGCTCTTAAATAACCCATCTCTCCACACCACACAGAGTTTTAATCTTTAATTGTGATGAAYAAAGTTTGACAAAAGGCAGCTTTGTGTGTCGCTGCATACTTKAATTGAATTCAAATCCCACAAGACTTTCCCACATTTAACCCAGTTCTGTATGAGTTGGGAACTGTTAATRTAAAAATAAAAACAGAAGCAAGTGCAGGAATCATAAACCCATATCTTTTCATGCCTAAAACCAGTAAAAAAAAAAGTCTAAATATATGTATTTAGAAAAACAAAATAAGGCCATTTTAAATTTTATGGTGGCTACCAAGTGCTGTAAAAGTAAGTGATGTGAATAACAAACATTTTTGCAACAAGTCAGCAGGAAAACTGCGTATAAAAAGAGCCTTTTTAAAGACGCTGAATCTCTACAAGTAAAACTTGGCAAAGGGTCTGCAGAATAAAATGGAATCTAAAGATAGTGGGTCAAATTCCACAAAGGGAAATTGAGAAACATTAAATGATATTAAAAATATGGCAAGAATCTGGAAAGATCCCAAAGGACAAGACTGAAAGTCACTATTGGACGTCCATGATCCAGATTTCATTAAGGACATCCATATAAACACAGAAACATTTCCACAAATCATTCTTTATAAATACTGTTCACTGAGCCATCAACGAATGCAGGTTAAAGCTCTATCGTGCAATGAAGCAGAAACGCTGTTGTCGTCTCTGGCTGGAGAACTGTTCTGTGGTCAGACAAATCAAAATTTGAGTTTCTCTTTGGAAACGATGGACAACATGTCCTCAGTGTAAGAGTAAAAGGACCGTTCAATTTATTATAGTGCAAAATTCAAAAGCCTGCTTCGCTGATGGTATAGGGGTGCTTTTGTGTCCATGAGCAGCTTACACATCTGGCACCTTCAATGCAGATAAATATGTGTACAGGTTTCAGAACAACATATGTTCCCATCCCATCCAAAYAAAACATTAAATAAATAAATTAATAAATAAAAAAAGCTCCAGGACTGCGGAGTTACAGAGTACTGTTAAAAAAGAGAGGATGCTTCATAGTGTGAGATGTGTTGTGGCCATCAAATTAAAAATAAATCTTTTTTCCCAAAAAAAAAAACAATTCAGTTTCTTAGTTTAAGCTTTTGATAAGTTTAATGGGTTTTATTGTTAATAAAATATGGATTTACAAGATTTGCACTTGGCGTTGTAAACCAAATCTCAACTTGTCCAGAATTAGAGTTGTACTTCCTGATCGTTTATGTCATAAAGACCCCCACCCACCCACAATCCTCCATCCTCCTTCCTCCCCTGCTTCCCTCCAGGATGAAGACTTTGAACTCGCGCAGGAACAAGCTCGCAGACAATTCATAAAATAAAAGCCTATGTAATTTTCATGGCTGCGGAGTCCTCYATGGCTTCTGTTTGTGTTTGTTTTAACAGAGGAGCCCTTTCTAAAGCTCACAGGCAGCAGAGCACTTCATCTTAATGTTGTTGCACGCTTGAACGCTCGAATGAATTTCAAAGAAGTCGAACTTTGTTGCTTTTGTGCCTTTTTGTACTCTCTTTCTGTCTTTCTTTGAACCGTTAATGTCGTCTGTGGGGTTAAAAATAACATAGAAGCACCTTGAAGATGTCATTAAAAAGGACGGGATAAAGAAAAAGTCCCAGCTGTTGCATTAAGAAGGCTTACTGGATGGAGACAGCCGCTCTGGCTGGAACACTGTTTTCAGGAAATAATCATAGCATACCTCTGTAATGTTGATTAAATATATTTTAATTTGTGTTTGAATTGGTTTGGTTTGCTCTGGTTTGAAGCAGCGTCAAACCATSAACACAAAGGGAAGCGTCTCTTCGGTTCACATGTGTTGCAGTTTACCAAAGCCCACCTAAGATAAAGTCTGTGGTTTTAATGAGGGGCTTCTGGGTTGAAGTCGCTGTGGCGTGTCATTACATCTGCCGCCGTTTTGAGTCGAGCTGASTGGAAGGAAACAAAGGAATTGGGTTTGCGGCTCGCTGCAGAGCAACTCCAGCCTCTTCCTGTTCTGATGATTAAAAATGTTCATTTTAATTTGAACTTTTTCCTTCTTTCTGTGAAGCAGTCAAGTCAGTTTCTCCTGTCAGGAACATGTGAACTGAGTTTAAATGAGCCGAGGCCGTCCATCTTGTATTGATGGAACACACTGGTTTATTGACTTTATGTTAGAAGGATCTAAAATAATTAGAAAAATGCATTTTTAGTAAAAAGCTAAATGTGGTGTGAATGCTGAGTGGGAAAAAATGCTGCTGGGAAAAAAAAACTAAACTGAGATGTTAAAACCAAAAGAAGTAAAAATAGCTGAACACAAGCTGGAAGATTAAAGTAGCAGCAATCTAGCTAAAGGTAGCAAAAGGTTAACTAAAATAAAAAAGGTAATGATTGCTAGAAGCTATCAAAAGTCTAGCTAGAAGCTAAAAGTAATGAAAAACAAGCTAGAAGCTAAAAGTGTAAAAACCCTGGCTAGAAGCTAAACTGTCAAAGAATACTAGCTAGAAGCTTAATGTATCAAAAAAAATATCCTGATGCATCTCAGTAATCCAGGTAAAAAAATTCAAAAAGAAAAAAATTGTATAGGTCTTCTGGACGGGTTCTTCTTTAATGAAACGTTTCGTCTCTCCTCCAAGAGACTTCTTCAGTCTGAGAGTTTCAGGCAAAATTCAGGCTTTTAAGCCCTGCCTCCATGTGACTGATACTCACATCACATGGCTATTGTTGACACCTAATTAACACCTATTGTTAACAGGGCGTGGAGTGATACTGGCAATAGCAGCACTGTAGGAGGGGGACAACTGAAAACGGAGGCCTCCACCTCTGTTTAATGATGGACGGTCTTTCTTCACAAAAATGGCTTCTTTTACTCCTCTCTCAAACCAWCGTTCCTCTCTATCAAGAATGAGAACATCCTCATCTCTGAAAGAGTGACCGCTGGCCTGTAAATGAGTGAAAACTGCAGAGTTCTGGCCATTAGATGTAGCTGTCTGTGTTGGGACATTCTTTTGAACAGTGGCTGCTTTGTTTCCCYGATGTATAACTGGTCGCAGTCCTCCTGGCACTTAACAGCATATACAATATTGCTGTATCAAAAAAATAGAAGTGTCGAAAGAATAGCTAAAAGTTTTGATAGACTAACTAGAATCTAAAGCTATTGAAAGACCAGTAGCTCAATGTAACAAACCTTTAGCTAAAAGTTTCAAAAGACTAGCTAGAAGTTAAAAGTATAAAAAAGACTAYGTAGAAGCTTAACATATCAAAAAAAACCTAACTGAAAGCTGGAAGTGACGAAAGACAAGCTATTAGCTAAACGTTTCTAAAGATTAACTGGAATATAAGCTAGAAGYTAAAAGTTTTTGTCTTTTGAAACAAGTTTTTTGTGAGCTACTTTTAGCTTCTAGATAAAAGTATCAAAAGATTAGTTAGAAGCCAAAAGTATTGAAAGGTGGTTTAATGACAAGTATTGAAAGGTGGTTTAATGACAGAAAACTTTAGAGATGGTAACAGCTTAATGACAATAAAAGTTTAAAGACAGAAATAGTTAAAGACGCTAACAGTTTATTACAACATTTTTCTGTTGATTTTTCTATTGAAATCTTTGGCTGTCTTTAGCTGAGTCACTGACAGCTGGTTCATAATGAGGCTGGAGCCACTTGGCTGCTGTGCTGTAAGCTGATGTTTACCAGACTTTCTTTTTTTTTTTTTAAATAAAATAACTCTGAGCTTAGGGTAATTCTGATTTGTGATTAGCTTAATAAGAAATTAGTCTGTCATGGTCCAGACTTTGAACAGTGTTCCCTTCAGGCTGCTGCATAAAAATGAACCATCAGTGAAGAACTGCTCCAAGTTTTCACAGCTGGCAAAAAATAAAAAAATAAAAAAAATTAAAAAACTCAGCTCTGAAGATATTTATTTTAATCAAAAATAAACTCGGTTAATTGATACTAACATCTAATATAAATAATTTTAGAACTTACTGCCCAAATTAGATWTTTATAGATATGTAAAACAAGCTAATATATGTAATATATTTTGAAAATAAATATCTTTACAATTTGTCTGACTTGAATTCCAACTAACACAAATTTCATGTTTTTGTGTCTGTTAACGGTTTAGCATAATTTTTGATTGTGATTAAAATTCTCTTCAGCCTGTGCAGTTAGAGAGGACACTGCTCTACTTAAGTCTTTGTGTAAGAGTGGGGGTTAATAAATAGGTCTTAACCCCGTGAGACACTCTAAGACACTTAGTTTAAGTGGGAATAGCTCAAAGGCAGTTTGGACCATTTCAGTTTAAAGCCTATAATGTGTTTTTAATGCTAGATAAGTCTCGTTCTAGTGTGCTAATTCTCTGTCAGAGTTGATCTTTTCCAATAGTTTACATTCTTTTAGAAACTTTTAATTTCTGCAATTTTGTTGTAGAAATAACCAACAGTGACACGGCTTATTTATKTCTGGAAGACGTGGCCTGTAGTTTGTCCCAAAAACAAAAAAAGAAAAAAAAGTTTGTTTGATAATTTAGGAATTAGTCTTAATCAATATTTTGATCAGATATTTTCTTCATTGGAATAATGGCCCACTATTTCTATGAAGAACAACATATTGCACATCACCTTTTGAGTTTTAGACTGAGATCAACTTAAGTTCAGAAACGTTAAGCCTTTTTGGTCAAATCTTGAAAATGTATTGTCACTGCACTGGGATAATTAGATTGGGTAAAATCTGTCAGCACGGAGTAAACAATGTGAATGACTCTAAGCTATTACCAAACAAAAGTTTAGTCCAATATTTATAAAAGTGTCTGAGTTAATTAAAACTAGTGGTTCATAAGATATTTTGCTAACAGACAGGCTTGACTCCAACTGTTAATATAGTAGCACTAAAATTGCATGTAGRGGATGACTCTCAGCTACTACCACACCAAATTATTGTTCAATATCCGTGAAAGCGACTGAGTTGTAGCCATTTTTTTTCTAAAGTATATTAGCTGTGATGGTCATCTTGAATCTGGTTCAGGTTGCAGCCCACTTAGACCGTGGCCCATGTAAGCCACACCCTACATGGCCCGTAGACAGTTCATGTTTGTGTGATGCTACCCCATTGCCATGGTGTTACGTTTTCTGTCACACGCCTTCAGCTGGAACATTTATTCACACATTTTTTTCACAGGAGGTTCAACTTCACTCAAGTATTATTAAAAAAMTTTACACATAAATAAAGAAAAACATTAATATTTTGGGGGGTTTAGCTCCAGTATCAGTACTTGTAATTGTTTCATTAAAATCCATCCAGTATTTCATGAGATATTTTACTAACAGACAGGAAATTTTTGTCTAAGAATGATCCTAATTAATTTTTTCAAGTGCCGATGGTCCTTCTGTTAATTGCTCTAGTGTTTAACCAAGTGGCTCATCATTCTCCCCTCCTGCAGTCAAACATGGAGCTGCTGGTTTTTCCTCACTCTTCCCTTTCAGCCGCTGACAAAACACCCTGATGTACCTCTCCTGAGCCCCTTTACCGAGCCGTATCTCGCTTTTCTGCAGCGAACTGGTAAATTACCACCAGATCCAAGCGTGGCTCCRTGATGCTGACACATACCTCAGTGTGGGGCCGTTTGATGAGGCATCCTAATTGACCACAGTGCCTCTGTGTGTCTTGAACTCAGTGAAGACCCCTGTCGAGGGCGCAGGAACTCTGAAGGCAGGAAGRAGACGTGAAGAACTCTGTCGTGTATAACTGGGCCAACCTAATTGGCTCGCCACATCATAAAGACGGTGGCGAACCGAGGCATGCTCCCACACACGGCAGCTGCTTCATGTTCGTACTGATGAGCGTGGATCAGAATCTCAGGTCATCCCATGTGGACGGCTGCAGCSGTGGAGGGTGGCAGGTGGCGACTGGAGCTGATGAAACTTTGTGGCAGGAGATCTCTGATGGTAACTYTGACAGAGAGAATCCTCTTACAAATGTTGAGGTATTAGCCTGTTGTGAGAAGTAAGTCTCAACCTGAGAAGAAAAACAGAGTTCCTGCAGATCCTTGAAAAGTCTTAAGACAGTGAAATCATCCATCCAAAAAAAGTCCTTAATTAGCCTTAAAATGCCTTAAATCAATTTTCAGAGGTCTTAAAAATGTTAACACATTGTAAGTAAGATGATTGTAATTCATCTCAAAKATTAAAATAATTAACATTTTTTTTCTTTTACTTATCCATGGGACACGAAGGTTTGAATAAAGACCAGTGTTTTTTGGAGACCGATGGGTTCTTCATCCATCCCCAGCAAACATAACCGTAATTTATCAAATTTGTATAACAGCTCATTGTTTTATGGTAAAAACAAACTTCCGAGTAAAATTGTTGTAGTTTTTTTTTCCATTTATGTTTATTGTAAAGTTGGTATTAAATTTCATTTCAAGTGGAATTAAAAAGTCTTAAATTTAACTTGCCTTAAGCTGCAGGAACCCTGAATACGACTGAGACTAAAATTGATAAAAATGTACTCTAAGACAAAAAGACAAAAGCATTGTTTGAAAAACTAAATATTCTTTGATTTCATAGATTGTAGAGCCACCTTAAAAAGCAGATGTTTGTGTCTCTGTACCTGGTTTTTGTTACCTTTTTTAGGACCATTTCTGGTATAAACACCTAACTTGTCAGGACCAGCAGTACTTTTTGGGACCAAAGACCAGTCTTAATACAGTAGACTRCCATTTTGGGTTAGGTTTAGGACAAAGGCATGAGTTGGGTTAGGGTTAGGCTACAGTAATGAATAGAAGTCAATGCACAGTACTGTACTTGTATTCTGTGAGCCTGTACTGCCAACTAGAGTTGTGAAGTAAAGTAAAAATATTTGTTACTTTACTTAAGTATAAGGCACTGGCAGAGTAGTTTGGGTTTTGATGTACGCAGCCTAGTATAATGATAAGCATGGCAGATATACTATATATGCAGCTAAAACAGGTAGCATAGTGCATTTTCAATTTTTCAACATTAACATTTTAAWACAACATTATAGTCAATATGACCTTTAAAAATATGTTTGGTGAGGTCACCTCGCAATAAATTTCATTTTGAAAAATTCTAACCTCTTACTAGGGTTGGGCGATATTGGCAATAAAAAATAATCACKATTAATTGTGGTATTTAGCCGATAACGATTAAAATGACGATTGACTTTGATATCCTAGTCACATGACCAATTTAAATCACTGTAGTGGGAAAGATTTGCTCTCCGCAAAAATCTGTTCCAAATTGTGTCAAAAGTACAGATTTCAGGCTATGCATCATTTTTTTAAATTGTGTTGATAGACCAAGTAAAGCTGGAGTGATGATAAATAAATTACAGAACCTATTTTTTTTTTAATGTTCTTCATATTTAATGGCAGAAAGGCGAACAGAACGGACTGACCAGGGAAATCTCCAGTCAGTCTGCCTGGTGGCATTAACTGTATTAAGTGCCAAAACAAAAATCGATTGAAAGTTTTTCTCACAGTTTATTGCACACRATACGATTTTTGCCCASCCCTACCACTCACTTTTACTCAGTACTTTTATTTTAACTACTTTAAAGGCACAGTGTGTAGGATTTGTTGTTTTCAGYGACATCTAGTGGTTGAGTGGTTGAATCATCCTCCCTGGTCCTCCCCCCACCCCCACCCCCGCTTCCAAACGCAAAGGAGTTGCTACGGTGTCTCTCAGGTGTCAAAAACCTTTGATAATTCCAACCGCGATGTCTACCAGCAGCTTCAGGGCTAGTGATGTTTCAAGTGGTAAGATTATGAGCTTTAATAAGTAAAATTATCCCAGCTACAATGACAGACAACAAATATTACATTTATAGTATTACGACTAAAACAGTTTTTGACGCTGCCACCGCAGTTTGTCCTTCATGAGCCTTCATAGACAAGATGGCAGCTGCCTGTAGTGGGGACCTGCGACCATGGAGATATAAACAGCTTTTTATAAGGTAAAAATAATAAAACAAGGTCTTTGTCTGCAATGATTAGACATGTTTTTTTTTATTGTCATTAGTGATTATCTCAATTTCGGCTAAAAGAATTGACAAAATCCTACACACTGTGCCTTTAAGTGAATTTYATGTCAAAAATTTACTTTTAATACTTAAATGCAATAAATGTTGTATACTTTAAGACTTATTTTCAAGTATTCTTAAAGCAGACTATGGTAAGACACTTTCACTCAAGTATCACTTTGAGGTACTTTATACAAGGCTGCTACCAACTTTATTATCCATTTGTTCTGGTTGTAATCATTGCAGTACTGTCGTGACCTTTCAACACTTCCAGTTTTTATTTCATTTCCAACAAGCCCTCTGGGTGATTAACTTTTCTCGTCAGTGAGTGTAGTATGCAGTCAAGATTAGGGCTGATGTAAATAGTCAGACATCAGAAGAAATGGATCATCCTGCACGGGTGATTAGGAAACCCCTGCTTGGCTAGCAGCATCCACATTTTACCTCGGTGACAGATTTCCACCTCATTAACTCCCACTCCTCACCGGCACGTTTCRACTCACTTTGTTAAAGAACGGTTTTGCTCTGGATTTTATATCAATTTAAATCCACCAGCCCACAGGTTGGGACTTAGTTGAATATGTAGTCCAAGCAAAAGTACATTTTCAGCACAGTGAGTCGTTGGGGAGAAAAGCGCGCTGATGAACCTAACAGGTGTGCCTCACCATCACCTCGCTGTCTGTGTTGACTAATGATGTGTCCGCTGGTGAGCAGTCTGCTTCATCCGCCGAGGGAGATGACACAATCTGGACACGTCGCGGCAATTACATCTTATCTTTTCTCTTCGATCTCCTTACAGATACCGTCTCTTCACAGCTTCTAAATCACAGGTCTGCAAAGGGAAAAGGCATCCAAACAAGCGCATCCGGCTGGTTTCCCTGCTGATTGTGAGCAACAAATTACACATTTTTAAGGAATGCGCCATTTACAGCCTCAGGCGTGGGTGAGGGTCACAGTAATTCAGACCAGGTGCAGGATGGGTAATGGGCACACACTAATGAGGTGCATTAAGACCTTTGCAGTGGGCAGAAAACATTGTCTGAACTTTAGAGGCACACACACACATGAACGAGYGCAACACAAGGTTGCTAATTATCTCCTGCAGAAAATTGATTTGGCTGGAAGCTTTCGCTGCACGTTGAGGTTTCAGACAAAGAAAGCCATTAATGCCGGAGTTTATAATTCAACAAAGAAGTGTTGAACCACCGAAATTAATTTCAAGACAGCTTCTGCAACTCATCAGAAATGCTTCGATGTAGGACAAGTTGCATCAAAACTAATTACAAGAGCCTCCGCTCCTTTATTTATTTATTTTTTGAAGCAAAATGACTGCCTCCGGGTTGTTTTATCGGCGCTTGAATTGTTTTCTTTTATTCAGAGATGTGGATAAATTTTCAGGGTGAAAGGCACAAAATTGCAATCTCTTAAAAAGAATTGTGACAGAAAAAAAAAACAATTTTTTAACTTTGTAGTGCAGGTAGGAAATTGGTTGTCTGGTTGCAGCAGATGAGTTTTGYACTAAGACGCTGGAAGATTATAGTTCTTTTGGGCAGGCTGTTACAGTAAAAGATGAGATTTTTTTTTCCAATGTTTGATGGTTTTTTTTTTTTTACCCCAGCTGGATTGCTGATAAGTTAGTGTTAAAACGACTGATGATAGCTTTGTGAAACTGGTGATTTTATTCAATTTTTTTATGTGTATGAAGGTAAAAGTGATGAATTTGGAAGCAGGATGGTTTTTTTTGTCCAAGCACGGATAAAAGATTAGAATTCATTGAGGAGTCAGAGGCATCCCTGCTCTCCTTTCTCCTGATGCCTGAATGTCTCGCCAGATGGAGGGGAGGGTTATTATGGCCAGATTAATGCTGTCATCTGGCTGAGGTGTAACCCTTACAGGCTTCAGGCGTAGTTRTGCGAGGCTAAAGAAGGTCCATCCGGTCAATCCTGCAGCGAACAGGCAACTTGCTGCAGTCATTCAATCTAAGATTAAATCTATATTATCCTGTGCCCCTGCAGTGTAACTCCTCCTTATTTGATGCCCTCTGCAGGGAAAGCTTGACTTTAAGTATACACATATTTGAGAAAAAAAACATGTCAAAGTGGAATATAATCAACCTTTAAGTGGTTCAGGGTCARACCTCTATATAGACTGAATTAATCCTAGATGAATGTTGTTAAACATCAACAATATTTAAGATGAAACAAGCTGAAAATTTAATTACTTTTTTATTTACAGCTGTTAAGCTGAGTTTCCATGATGGATTTCTGATGCACACTTTGGAGTAGAAAAGGTTAATCAAAACAGTACAATTCAGAAAACAAAATCTTTAGGTTGGTTTACCTTTTTTTTCAGGATTTTCTGCTTATAATGAATAAAACTTTTATTCTCTTGACATAAATAAATAAGACCACAGAGATTTATGTCATGTTATAATGTCATTCACTCATCAAAAACATACCCAGAGTGTTGCTTTGACTCATTCATGTATTTTTGAGAAATCCTTGAATCTCCTGTGGTAGCCACGTGGAGCTGCCTAAACGCTTGCTGGTACAAAGCTCATCCCTGGAATGGGTGAGACAGAAGTGGAAGGTGGTTCTTAAAGAGACAGAGGCCAATTTCAAGGCGTTTAGAAGAGGAAGTGATGAGAAGAAAAGTTTTATTTTTCTATTTAACCATAAAAACAGCATTTTAATAACAGCTAAAGGTGACATAGATACTTTATTATGGTGTAGTATTTAAATATATGCCTGAGAAACACATAATATTGGCCCTTTAACACTTTCACAAGTGGACAATAATTCTTAGAATGAAAACAGAACTGCATCATTCGCAACCTTGTTCTTTCAGTCAGTCCATATTTGTGCAACTTTGTTTCAGGATGTGTTTATTTAAAAGTACACAGATCAGCTTTAACAAGAATCAATCTAACGATGAGCTCTCTGGACAACGTTCTGCATGGAAACCATGGATGATTAACACCAAACGCTCACCTTAACGTGCCTTTAGTAACGCCCCTGCCCAGCTCCCATCTCCTCCTCTGGGACTGGCAGCCATTTGTAGGCCAGCTGGAAGATGTAATCCTTCAAACAAGACCCGGACTGACCGTGGGGCCTCAGCTGGTCCTGCCAGTTAAACCTTTACAGAGAGGTGCCAGGAGGCGGCCTTATCAGGCGTCCACTTCTCAGTGGAGGAGGTCAGCTCAGACCTGCTTTCTGAAGTTCTCATTCAGTTTCAAAAGTTCATAAAAGGGTCGCTTTTTTAAGTGTTCAACATTTAATTTATTTGAAATATTATGCGTAGAAGTGAAAATAAATGAACACAAASGGGGTTCTGAAGGGAAACTGTCTTGTGAGGGAGTCTTGGTGACAGAAAATTTCAGATAATAAATTTCTGGTGCTTTACCTCATCTGCTCACACGTTACAGCAAATCCCCCCAGAAAAAAGACTTTGTTGTTTCCATAAATCCCCTCGCCTTTGGTAGCTCTCCATCCCTCAGGTGTTTATTGCAGCTGTAACATCAATTTAGCTCGTGGATCACATTTTTTCACTGCTCRGTCCCTCCGGTGCTGCCCAGACGATTGCTGTAAGAATTAACCATTGTAAGGTTGCTCAAAATAGAAACAATACAAAGCAGAATTTATTGCTAAAGTGCAGACTGTAATCTCAGCAGCGTGTCGAGCTGAGGTCTAATAAACTCTTTGGGATGACTGAACTCGGAGTAATGGCCTCACTGTCACCTGTGCTCCTGTCTGTGTGCCATTAGTTTCAACAGTGGCWTTTAAATTGACAAATGTCTTCTCAGCATCGTGAGGAAAAGCTGTAAGTTTCATATAACAGAACAACAGATGAAATTACTCCCCAAGCTAAAACGTTGAGGAGAATATTTCTGTTTGCGGAGTCAACATTTKCCTTTGAGAAAACATAATCTAAAAATGCAAATTATACTGAGGCGGCAGCTCGAGAGTTCAAATAAAAAGCATTTGAACTGAATGAAAAAAAGATTTGCATCAGACGGCTTTGCTTCAGTTCACTTTAGATGATGTTGAAAGTGAGAAAATTATCACTGACCCTGAAATTTTGCTGCGCCTGGTTTGGGTTTTCCCTTCAGAGCCGCCTGTCGGTGTCAAGATGTAGGCTACTGGACTGAGAGGGAATTCTCTGGGGTTGACAAATATTTTAACTTCGGTTTATTTAAAAGTCAGCCCCCTTTTCRTGGTCATATCTAAGTTTCCTGTTTCCTTCAGACCACAGTAATGTTTTTCCCCAAGTCAGTTATCTGCTCATGTTCAGTTGACAGCATTTTAATTATCCTACAGGCTCGTCTAGAGATGCAGCATTTTCAGCTCGTTATCGCCCACTGCTGAGCGTGTGTGTGTGTGTTTGGTTTTCGATCCTTTTATCTCATGAACCACCGGGTGAACTTTAATGAAACTCTCAAGTTGATCATCGGATGTACATCTGCAACTGATTAAGTTTTGGAGTCAACACAAATTGAGGTGGCTGCCACAGTTAATCAACCTTAGTTAAAAAAATATGTGTGTGTGTATATATA